>NC_056749.1:1507923-1690423 GCF_019279795.1 Protopterus annectens
CGGTGTATGTCACTATGTTTACCCACACTCCTATCAAACCACTCCAAACCAACTTCATGGAGGATTACTGAAAATAAATTGATAATATCCATAGTTACAAATAGAAAGTCTCCTAGTGACACACCAGATAGTCCCCTGAGGCAATCTAGGCAGTGCCACGAGTCCTTTAATACATGTGGCAAGTTGTCCAAAACCTTCTTGGTCGTAATATCTATAAATGATGCTAATGGTTCCGTTTTGGAACCCCTGGCTGCAACAATTGGTCTAAATGGGGGATTAGCAATATTTTGGTGAATTTTAGGTATCCCAAATAACTTGGGTATAACAGGATGTTCCACTTGTAAGTATTTATATTCATCCATGTCGATCATTCCCTCACAAAGCATCTCGTAGAGTTGCCAATCAATCTTGCTGTGTGCCTTGTGAACATCAAATTTAGACACTAGCTCATATGTGTCAGAGTCGCAAATAATACTCTGCATATAACCAGAGTAGTCAACATTGGTCATTATGACTACCCCTCCCCCTTTGTCTGGTTTCATAAACCTGTAGTTGGTACTAGACGAAAGTGCTTTTAAACAAAATGCTTCAGCTGATGTTAAATTTCTGTTGTTATTGTAAACGGTATACTGTTTATCAATCAGTCTCCTGATCTGGGTGGTACATAGACGTTCAAAAACCAAAATCACAGGGTTATATGGAGGAATAAAAACACTACTTCTCTTGAGTGTAAATGTTTGCGCCTCCCTGTCAACTTGTGTTTTGTTGTTAAAAAACAAATTTAAATTTAATTTCCTAGTATATAACTTCAAATTAATGAGCAATTTACCAATATCATATTTGAAGTTGGGGACAAACGAGAAACCTCTTCTCAATAAACTCAAATGACTTTCAGATACCTCAAAGTCAGAATAATTGTAGATATGAAAAGAGTTATCTCCAATAATAAGGGGACCTCCATTGCTCGTCAAACATGAGGTCACAATGGTGTCAATGGGATAGAGGGTACCATAGGGCAATGTGTCCATATTTAAAGTGTTTTTTTTGGTGAAAGTGCTTTTGCTAAAGTGTGTTCAGTGACAGTGGGTTTGGAGTGTTGAACTTTCGTTCAACAGTCCTAGACCCATATATACATATATATATATATATATATATATATATATATATATATATATATATATATGTGTGTGTGTGTGTGTGTGTATGGGTCCTGAAGCACCGTGTGATTATGTGAAATGGGGACTGTTTGTGTAAGCATTCCATTTACCAAACATATGTTTTTATGAATGGGAGTTTGGTTGAAAGAGATAAGTGGATATTTATGAAGGGTTTGAGTGTGTGCAACAGTATATGCAGGTTATGGTTAGGTTAAGGGCTAGGTAAGACGATAATGTGTGTGTGTGTGTGTGTGTGTGTGTGTGTGTGTGTGTGTGTGTGTGTGTGTGTGTGTGTGTGTGTGTGTGTGTGTGTGTGTGTGTGTGTGTGTGTATATATATATATATATATATATATATATATGTGTGTGTGTGTGTGTGTGTGTGTGTGTGTGCGTGTGTGTATGTGTGTGTGTCTGTGTGTGTGTGTGTGTGTGTGTGTGTGTGTGTATATATATATATATATATATGTGTGTGTGTGTGTGTGTGTGTGTGTGTGTGTGTGCGTGTGTGTATGTGTGTGTGTGTGTGTGTGTGTGTGTGTGTGTGTGTGTGTGTGTGTGTGTGTGTGTGTGTGTGCATGTGCATGTACATGAGAGTGTATACAGTTATGGGAAGGGTTAGGAAAGGGGATAGATCTAATGTTCTGATTATATGCTGATGTGTGCTTTTGTGTGTGTTTGCATCTGCGCACCTCAGCCTGAATGGAGTATTGGTACTGCTGTGAAAAGATATTTTGTTAAAGTAAGCGGTAGGGTTAGGGGTTGCAGTTAGAGTTAGGGTAGTGAGCATTAGTAAGGTGGTGTAGGGTGTGAAGCCATTGCTTTTTACTGCAGTTAAGTGAAACTGGATGATGGTTAGATAAGAAAACTAGACTTATCCCTTGGGTTGTGTAAACCCAGAGTTACGATACATAATCTTGATGTGGAAGGCTGCCCTGCAGAAACACTCAAATCCTGGTTTGATGGGATCAGTAGTTACGTTGGTTGGGTTATTTTCTAATGTATGGAATACTTGTAGTGCAGACTGAGTATTTAGCAGAGACCGTTACCTCAGTATGTCAGCCAGCACAGTTTTATCAAATGTATCAGGAGCTGTCACATATTCAGAAGTCATCATTGCAGTGAGTGTTTATTTATTTATTTTACTATAACAGTTCAGATACAACTTTGACTCGAGATGCCCACTCCACCTATCTGGACCTCTTCAAATCTATCAAGATTTAACCCTTTACCCTGATCCTGGGCGACTTTAACTATCCAACTATAGACTGGAAGAGCTACTCATACCAAAGACAAATGCCCAGAGATCCCTTGATTTTGTCAACCTTGGACCAGCTGGTTGACACCCTACAAGGGGAGGTGAAAATATCTTGGACTTGGTATCCTCCTGAGCGAAGGTATAAACAGCTTCACAGCCCCCTCCCCCTCCATGGGAACTAGCACATATGTCCAAACCTACACCAGAGTACTATATGAGCATTTGTATAGCTGCATGGAATCAGGAATACCCGACAGGACACAATTATAATCCTCAAGGAAGAGTAAACCTGGCTGGTGGACATTTGCAATAAATAAACTAAAATAAAAGGAAAACATTGCTGTCCAGGACCAAGAAGGAGCAGGTTCCTAATTAAAAGCAATCTCTCCTTAGCCTGAACAAGCAAATAAGAGCAGTAGTGAAATCCTCCAATGCAAACGTTGAGTCCAAACTGGCCACATCTACTAAAGACAATCATAAGGTCTTCTTCAAATATGTCCATAATCTCAAAGGAAGTACTGAGATTTGCTCAGAACTGGTGGTCAAGGACATCACATACACAAAACACCGTAGATATAGCCAACCTGCTGGCAGGCATATTCATTGAAAACTTTACCCCTCTGTCTCCTGATCAGTAAATTAGGACATTCCCAACATCTACCCCCTACCCTTATCTCTAGGGAGCAAGTTATCACTGCCCTCTCAAAGGCAAAAAAAAACAGCCTCCATGGTACCTGATAACATCCCAGGAGGCATCCTACATGAACTCAGGCAGGAACTTGCAGCACCATTAGGCACCCTATTCAACCAAAGCCTGAGTACCGGCTTCATCCCAGCCAAGTGGTCATCCCTTTGCACAAAGGTGGAGCATCCACCGATCCAGGAAGTTATAGCCTCATCAGCCTAACTATACTGATTTGCAAGACCATGGAGCGGATTATCATGGACCTCATTAACAAGGACATTGGCAAGCTCCAAACACTCAATCCCACACAGTTTGGTTTCATCAAGAGGGGATCATGCCTGTTAAATTTGGTTGACTTTTTTGAGCCAGCCATCAAAGACATGGGTGAGGGGAAGACAGTGCACACCACCTACCTTGACCTGGCCAAAGCTTCAGTACTATTCCCCAGTTGGGTATAATAGATAAACTCTCTCAACTAGGTATCAATCCGTATGTTACCATAGCAAAATGGCTCACTGATAGAACCCACCTAGTCAAAATAGGAGAAGCCACCTCAAGCAGTAGACACGCAATGAGCAGTGTACCCCAGGGATCAGTCTTGGGACCTCTGTTGTTTGGGATATACTTTTCTGAGGTGCAGGCAAAAACCGGTAAGCTATGGCTGACCACGTTTGCAGATGACTGCAAGCTGAGTGTTGTCATCAATTCCCCAAGTGATGTAGAATTCCTCCAAGAGGGTCTCACCCAAACAAATGACTGATAGCAGAGACATGGCCTCAAATTGAAATCCAAATAATATACATAGAAAGCAATCTCAGACCCCGGCTTGATGGAATTGCTGTATATCCACAAGTCACGCTCCACTCGAGTAACCTGCACGCGTGACCTCAACCTGGTCTGTGACATTAATAGGACTTGGTGGGACAGATTTGTGTCCCAGAGACTCCCCCTTCTGTGGAATAGACTCCCTCTCCATGTCAAGTAGAACACCTTATTAACCCTTTTTAAGCACAATCTGAATAACTGGATGGGGAACAGAAAATACACCCCTGGGATTCCACCCGTGTCCCTGCTGGACAGGGGCATTGGTAATGACTTGTTAGAACATAGGCTAAATTCTTGGCTAGGCTTGTAAGGGCCTCAGGGCCAATAGCCTAGTAAGTTCCTGTGATCCTATGATCTTGTGATATATTGTGGTTGCAGTCTTATGAGTGAGTGACATTGCAGTCATGACAAAGTTTGGTAAGGGTGATTTCTTCTTACCTCTACTCTTGTGAAATCTCAGCATTATTATATATGTTATGTTGTGGGGATATGCCCTGCTTCAAAAACACTTATTTTAGAGATTTTAAAGGATGTTGAGTCAATGTATATTCCTTGATGCACTGTCTCACAATGAATGCCACTGTTGATACTGTAGCAGATGCATACATATGTATATTTGTGCTTGCTTTTGTGCGTGTGTGTGTGTGTGTGTGTGTGTGTGTGTGTGTGTGTGTGTGTGTGTGTGCGCGCGCGCACGCGCGCGCATGCATGTGTGTGAATGAAATAGCCACAGCCCTTCCAAGGGAGAAAAAAAATGAAAGCAGTGCAACATGCTGAAAGAAGTAATATTTTGTTTGATTTAACTTTACATTTTAATTTATTTTAAAAACTAGCCCTTAATGTAAGTAAAGTTGATTTTTAATGTTACCAAGCTAAAGCTGAACTACACCCAGTGCCATTGGCATAGCGGGATAAAGTCCTGACTGTGGTCCTGGTCACTCAGGTAGGTGTCTCCCAAAGGTGGTGTGAGACAATAGGCATGTCCTTCCTGGGCTGTGTGGAGTGTCTTCCAGAGGTGGTGTGAGACGATAGGCATGTCCATCCTGGGGGGTGAAGAGTGTATTCTAGAGGTGGTGTGAGACAATAGGCATGTTCATCCTGAGGGCTGAGGAGTGTCTTCCAGAGGTGGTGTGAGATGATAAGCATATCCATCCTGGGGGTGTGGATTGGGTCCATTTTGCACCACAGTTCCCTGGGGGAGGGGTGGTGATACAAAGGATGGCATGAAAATGGGTGTTTGACCACCACAGCACTTTAGTAATAATGTTCATCATGAGTGTACACACTCAGACAGGGAAAGGCACTTTGGTCCCCATGGTGATGTGAGTTGTTTGCCCTCCAGCCCAGAAAGGGGTTAGGACTCATTACATATACCCTTATTGCTGGAATGCTGGTGGGGGCACAAATCACTTTTATAGCTGTCTGAATGATGGTCCATCTGGATGGCTGTTGCTTCTGTGGTGGAGATAACCAGCACAGAAGAGCCAGTGGGTTCATATCTAGTCAGGGTAGCTTAATGGTGGGCAGGCATGGAGGCAAAAAGAAAACTTTCAGCTGAAACACCCACACATAGGGCCACATTCCAAAAGACTTTCTCTCAGAGTAAGAGAGCAAGTCTTTTGGAATATGACTCACCAAGTGCAAGCCTTACACCGAAGTAAGTCACTTACACCAAGAACAAGGCTTTCAGAATCAGGCCCATATTTGAAATATACATGCTTTCATAAACATCTGAGAAGGAGTTGAAGATTTTTTGGTCTATGCTTTCCCACCTTTCCCTGTGTCATTATAACAGATTATTGTACATCTTTACTTTGTTCCTGTTTTCCCAACTCTGAATATATGGAATGTTAATCACGATATCCAACAGTTAAGCTTTGTTTCTGGTAACAGAACTGCGTTTTTCCAAATTCTGTAAAAGATGCCTGAAACTCAGTTATATAACAGCAAGAGAAAACAAGACATCTTTCCTTAACAGCAGAGTACACTTACAGGTGGCTTAACTATGCATGCTGCCTAATGTAACTCATGCTTCTGTGAATAATAACAGTGGGATAATCGCAGAAGCATTTAATAAAGTTGTTTTATTTATTTGTTCAGTTTTAATTTAGGATCTAGTCAGAGATTTTTTTCACAGAATAAAGGCAAAAACCATGTTTCTTATAGAGGAGGTGCAGTGAATATTCCCATTATTTTATTAGTATGCAGTCTCCATTTGGGGATTTACCTGGGCATAGCACAGATTTGATTTGCAGATAATCAGTAATAGGAATAATCCGTTCTCCTGGTACACTTTATTATGTCGACTTGAGACACACGATGGACATTGTGCATATAGTGGAAGAATGGCTTAAGTACAGAATGCTACTGCCACTGTGTAGTAATGACATCTAAGTCTGTACTGCAATAAAGGAAGGTAGTCTCTGTCCAATGAATACAGCTCTCTACGTGTGCTGTAATGTAGTTATGGTACACAGTACCTGTGCTGTAATGTAGTTATTGTATACAGTACCTGTGTTGTAAGGTAGATATTGTGCAATGTACCTTGCATTGTAATGCAGTTATGGTATACAGTACCTGTTCTGTAATGCAGTTATGGTACACAGTACCTGTGCTGTAACTACATTACAGCATAGTACCTATGCTGTAATGTAGTTATGGTACACAGTACCTGTCCTGTAATGTAGTTATGGTACACAGTACCTGTGCAGTAATGCAGTTATGGTACACAGTGCCTGTGTTGTAATGTAGTTATGGTACACATTACCTGTGCTATAATGTAGTTATTGTATACAGTGCCTGGGTTGTAAGGCAGATATGGTGCAACGTACCTTGCATTGTAATGCAGTTATGGCACTTTATGCCACACAGTACATTGTGTTGTAATGCAGTTATGGTACACAGTTCGTTGTGTTGTAGTGCAGTTATTGTATACAGTATCTATGTTGTAATGCAGTTATTGTACACAGTACCTTATGTTGTAATGCAGTTATGGTACATAGTACCTGTGATGTACTGCAGTTTTGGTACATAGTACCTGTGTTGCAATGCAGTTATGATAAACCATACATGTGTTGTAATGCAGTTTTGGTACACAGTACCTTGTGTTGTAATGCAGTCATGGTGCACAGTAACTTGTGCTGCAATGCAGTTATGGTACTCAGTACCTGGGTTGTAATGTGGTTTTAGTACCCAGTACCTGTGTTGTAATCCAGTTATAGTGCACAGCATCTTGTGTTGTAATGCAGTTATGGTGCACAGTACATGTGTGTAATGCAGTTTTGGTACATAGTACCTGTGTTGCAATGCAGTTATGGTAAACCATACCTGTGTTGTAATGCAGTTTTGGTACACAGTACCTTGTGATGTAATGCAGTTATGGTGCACAGTACCTTTTGTTGTAATGCAGTTATTGTACACAGCACCTTATGTTGTAATGCAATTATGATACATAGTACTAGTTGTAATGCAATTATTGTATATAGTATCTTATGTTGTAATGCAGTTATGTTAGACAGTACCTTTGTTGTAATGCAGTTAAAGTACACAGTACCTGTGTTGTAATGCAGTTGTTGTCTACAGTAGCTGTGTTGTAATGGTGCTTTGGTACAAAGTACCTGGGTTATAATGATGCTTTGGTGTACAGTACCTTATGTTGTAATGCAGTTATTGTACACAGCGTCTTGTGTTGTAATGCAGTTATGGTGCACAGTACTTGTGTGTAATGCAGTTTTGTTACACAGTCTCTTATGTTGTAATGCAGTTATGGTACACAGTACCTGTGTCATAATGCTGTTTTATTACACAGTACGTGTGCTCTAATGTTGCTTTGGGGCACAGTACCTTGTGTTGTAATGCTGTTTTGGTACACAGTACCTGTGTTGGGCTGTAGTTATGGTACATAGTACCTTGTGTTGTAATGCAGCTATGGTACACAGTACCTTTGTTGTAATATAGTTGTTGTACACAGTACCTGTGTTGTAATGTAGTTCTTGTACACAGTACCTGTGTTGTAATGCTGTTTTATTACACAGTACCTGTGCTGTAATGCTGCTTTAGGGCACAGTACCTGTGTTGTACTGCAGTTTTGGTACACAGTATGTTGTGTTGTAGTGCAGTTATTGTACACAGTACCTTGTGCTGTAATGCAGTTATGGTACACAGTACCTGTATTATAATGCAGTTATTGCACACAGCACCATATATTTTAAAGCAGTTATGGTGCACAGTAACTTGTGTTGCATTGCAGTTATGGTACACAGTACCTGTACTGTAATGCGGTTTTGGTACACAGTACCTGTGTTGTAATGCAGTTATAGTGCACAGTACCTTGTGTTGTAATGCAGGTATGGCACACAGTACCTGTACTGTAATGCGGTTTTGGTACACAGTACCTGTGTTGTAATGCATTTATAGTACACAGTACCTTGTGGTGTAATGCAGTTATTGCATACAGTATTTTATGTTGTAATGCAGTTATGGTACACAGTACCTTATATTGCAATGTAGTAATGGTGCACAGTAAATTGTGTTGTAATGCAGTTATGGTACACAGTACCTTTGTTGTAATGTGGTTTTGGTACACAGTACCTGTGTAGTAATGCACTTTTGGTACACAGTACCTTAATTTGTAATGCAGTTATGGTAAACAGTACCTTATGTTGTAATATAGTTACGTGGCACAGTAACTTGTGTTGTAATGTAGTTGTGTGGCATAGTAACTTGTGTTGTAATGCAGTTTTGGTACACAGTACCTGTGTTGTATTGCAGTTATGGTGCACAGTACTTTGTGCTGTAATGTGGTTTTGGTGCACAGAACCTTAATTTGTAATGTAGTTATGGTAGACAGTACCTTATGTTGTAATGTAGTTATGGTGCACAGTAATTTGTGTTGTAATGTGGTTTTGGTACATAGTACCTGTGTTGTAATGCAGTTATAGTGCACAGTACCTTGTGCTGTAATGCAGTTATTGCACATTGTATTTTATGTTGTAATGCAGTTATGGTAACCAGTACCTTTGTTGTAGTGCAGTTAAAGTACACAGTACCTGTGTTGTAATGCAGTTGTTGTTCACAGTATCTGTGTCATAATACTGGTTTGGTACACAGTACATTGTGTTGTAGTGCAGTTGTTGTACAAAGTACCTGTGTTGTAATGCAATTATTGTACATAGTACCTTGTGCTGTAGTGCAGTTATGGTACACAATACCTGTGTTGGACTGCAGTTTTGGTACATAGTACCTGTGTTGTAATGCAGTTTGGGTACACAATACCTTGTGTTGTAATGCAGTTATGGTACACAGTACCTGTGTTATAATGCAGTTTTGATACACTGTGCCTTGTGCTGTAATGCAGTTTTGGTACACAGTATCTGTGCTGTAATGAAGTTATAGTGCACAGTACCTTTGTTGTAATGGAGTTGTTGTACACAGTACCTTAATTTGTAATGCAGTTATGGTACACATTACCTTGTATTGTAATGCAGTTATGGTACACCATACCTGTGTTGTCATGTAGTTGTACACAGTACCTGTGCTGTAATGCTGCTTTGGTGCACAGTATGTGTGTTGCAGTGCTGCTTTGGTATACAGTACATTTTCTTGTAATGCCATTTTGGTACAAAGTATCTGCATTGTAATGTGGTTATGGTACACAGTACCTAGTGTTGTAATGCAGTTATGGAACGCAGCACCTGTGATGTAGTGCACTGATTGTACACAGTACCTGTATTGTAATGCTGCCTTTGTGCACAGTATCTTGTGTTGTAATGCATTTATAGTACTCAGTACCTCTGTTTTAATGCAGTTATGGTGCAAATTACCTGCATTGTAATGCAGTTATTGTAGACAGGACCTGTGTTATAATGGTGCTTTGGTGTTCAGCACTTTGTGTTGTAATGCAATTTTGGTAGACAGTACCTTATGTTGTAATTCAGTTATTGTACACAGTATCTATGTTAATATGCAGTTATGGTGCACATTACCTTGTATTGTAATGCAGTTGTGTTGCACAGTACCTTGTACTGCAGTGCAGTTATGTTGCACACTACCTGTGTGTAATGCAGTTTTGGTACACAGTACCTTGTGTTGCAATGCAGTTATGTTACACAGTGCCTGTGTGCAATGTAGTTTTGGTACACAGTGCCTTGTATTGCAATGAAATTATGGTGCACAGTACCTGTGATGTAGTGCAGTGGTTGCACACAGTACCTGTGTTATGATACTGCTTTGGTACACAGTACCTGTGCTGTAATGCTGCCTTGTTGCACAGTACCTTGTGTTGTAGTGCATTTATAGTACACAGTATCTTTGTTGTAATGCAGTTGTAGTATACAGTAACTTGTGTTGCAATGCAGTTATGGTACACAGTGCCTGTGTTGTAATGCAGTTAGGGCACAAAGTTCCTGCATTGTAATGCAATTATTGTAACAGGACCTGTGTTGTAATGCTGCTTTGGTACACGACACTTGTGCTGTGATGTATTTATGGTACACAATACCTTGTGTTGTATTGCAGTTATGGTATACAGTAGCTGTGTTGTAATGCAGCTATGGTACACAGTATCTGCATTGTAATGTAGTTATGGTACACAGTACCTTGTGTTGTAATGCAAGTTATAGTGCACAGTACCTGTGTTGTAATGCATTGATGGCACACAGTACCTTATGTTGTGATGCAGTTATGGTACACAGTACCTGCATTGTAATTTCTTTATTTTATTTTACATTTGTTTACCAGGAACATCCGACCAGACAAAATATCCTTTCTAAGCAGAGGCCAGGGAGAAAAGCACCACATTTGTAAATAACCATAAGATACATATACAATGTACAGATACAAATATTGACTCAATCTCAGATACAAGTGAAAAATGAAAATACATTTTATACATTTCACTATACTTCAGTTACGGTACACAGTATATGTGTTGTAATGCAGTTATGGTACACAGTACCTGTGTTGTAATGCAGTTATGGTACACAGTACCTGTATTGTAATGCAGTTATGGTACACAGTATCTTGTGTTGTAATGAAGTTATGGTACATAGTACCGATGCTGTAATGCAGTTATGGTTCACAGTACCTGTGTTGTAATGCAGTTATGGTACACGGTACCTGCACTGTAAAGCAGTTATGGTATTTAGTACCTTTTATTGTAATGCAGTTATGGTACACAGTACCTTGTATTGTAATGCAGTTATGGTGCACAGTACCTGTCTTGCAATGCATTTATGGTACATGATACCTGTGTTGTAGTGCAGTTATGGTACACAGTACCTTGTGTTGTAATGCAGTTATGGTACACAGTACCTGTGTTGCAATGCATTTATGCTAGGTGGTACCTGTGTTGTAATTTAGTTATGGTATACAGTACCTTGTGTGAACAAGCAAATAAGGTCACTGGTGAAATCCTCTAAGGCTAACTTTGAGTCCAGATTAGCCATATTCACTAAGGACAGTCATAGACCTTCTTCACATATATTTCTGCAATCTCAAAGGCAACACCCAAATCTGCTCTGAACTGGTAGTCAATAACACCACATACACAAATTCCATAGATATAGCCAATCTGCTGGCAGACAGGTTCAGTGAAAACTTCACCCCCCTGTCACCCCCATCAGTAAACCAGGACATCCCCAGCACCTGCCTTCCACCCCTCATCAACAGGGTGCAGGTCCTTAATGCCCTCCCAAAGCCAATACAGTCACCATGGGACCCGATAACATCCCTGGCTGTAGCCTACATGAACTCAGGCATGAGCTCTCAGTTCTGGTAGACACCCTATTCAACCAAGGCCTGAGCACCGGCTTCATCTCAACTGAATGGAGGACAGCCACTGTCATCCCTCTACACAAAGGTGCAGCGTCCGCTGACCCAGGCAATTATAGGCCTATCAACCTAACTAGCCTGATCTGCAAGACCATGAAATGCATTATCATGGATGAAATACATAATCATGGACCTTATAAACAAGGATATTTACAACCTCTAAATACTGGACCCCACACAGTTTGGTTTTATCAAACAGAGATCATGCCTGTTAAACTTGTTCAACTTCTTTGAAACAGTCACCAAAGCCATGGACGAGGGGAAGACAGTGCACACCACCTACCTTGACCTAGCCAAAGCCTTTGACACTATTCCCCACTTGGGCATAATAGATAAACTCTCCCAGTTAGGCATCAACCTGTATGTTACCAGATGGGTAGCTAACTGGCTCACTGATAGAACCCACTCAGTCAAAGTAGGGGAAGCCACCTCTAGTAGTAGACCCGTAACGAGCAGTGTACCCCAAGGATCGGTCTTGGGGCCTCTACTGTTTGGGATATACTTTTCTGAGGTGCAAGCCAAAACCAGTGGTATGTGGCTGACCAAGTCTGCAGATGACTGCAAGCTGGGTGCTGTCTTAAATTCCCCTAGTGATGTGAATATCCTCCAAGAGGGCCTTACCCAAACTAATGACTGGTGCCAGAAGCATGGCCTCAAACTGAATGCCAAGAAATGCATCATTATCCCCTTTGGGGAAATTGTCATCCCCATTAAATATCACATTAATAGCACTGTACTAAGCATGCAATCAGTCATGAGGGACTTGGGCACCCAGGTTGATAGCAACCTGACTTTTGACCACCATGTTGCCTCCGTTGTTTGGAAGGCTTTCTACATGGTCCACCTCATAAATAAGGGTATTTCATCCAGGAACAAGGAGGTCATAACATCCCTGTACTCCTCCCTTATCAGACCCATTATTGAGTACAATGCCCCATTTGACATGTAACTTGCCAAGCACATGCAGCAGATGTAGAGACCACAGAGGTTCCTGACCAGGAAAATCCAGGGTCTCAAACACCTGTCCTATACAGTTAGGCCTAAAGCCCTGTCCCTCTACTCAGTCTCATACAGACTGCTCAGATGTGACCTCTGCCTGGCATACAAGACCATTTCAGACCCAGCCTTGATGGAGTTGCTTCATATGCATAAGAGAAACTCCACTCATGCAACCCGCACGTAAGGCCTTAACCTGATCTGTGACATTAATAGAACTTGTTGGCGGGATAGATTTTTGTCCCAAATACTCCCCTGTCTGTGGAATAGACTCCCTCTCCATGTCAAGCAGAGTACCTCTCTAGCCCTCTTTAAGAGGAACCTGAACGACTGGATAGGAAACAGAAAATATACCATGTCCCTGACGGACAGGGGAAACAGGTGTTGACTTTGAGGGAACATGGGCAAAATTCTTGACTAAATGTATAAGCGCCTCTGGGCCAATAGCCTAGTATCATCCTATGAACCTATGTGTCGTAATTCAGTAATGGTGTATAGTACCTGTGTTGCAATACATTTATGGTACATAGTACCTGTGTTGTAGTGCAGTTATGGTAGACAATACCTGCATTGTAAAGCAGTTATGGTACATAGTACCTTGTGTTGTAATGAATTTATGGTGCACAGTACTATGTTGCAATGCATTTATGGTACATGGTACCTGTATTGTAATGCAGTTATGGTACCCAGTACCTTGTGTTGTAATGCAGTTATGGTGCACAGTGCCTGTGCTGCAATGCATTTATGGTACATGGTACCTGTTTTGCAATGCAGTTATGGTGCACAGTACCTGTTTTGCAATGCAGTTATGGTGCACAGTACCTGTGTTGTAATGCAGCTATGGTACACGGCCCCTTATGTTGTAATGCAGTCATAACACGGTACTTGTGTTGTAATGCAGTTTTGGTGCACACTACCTGTGTTGTAATGCAGTTATGGTGCAGAATACTTGTGTTGCAGTGTAGTTTTGGTACACAGTACCTGTGCTGTAATGTAGTTTTGGTACTCAGTACCTTGTGGTGTAATGCAGTTATGGTGCACAGTACCTGTGTTGCAATGTTTTTCTGGTACATGGTACCTGTGTTGTAATGCAGGTACAGTACACAGTGCCTGTGTTGTAATGTAGTTATGGTAGACAGTAGTACAGCTTTACATTGCATATTCCTGTTGTGTTACTCAGTTGTACCATGTACTCACTGCACAAATTTTACAAACCTTTTTTTCCATGCAGTAGATGTAGGCAGTATTTGTTATGTGAATGTATCATTTCCATAATCAGTATTATTACCTTTCCCTCTTTAATCATTTACTGACAATACATTGGTTCATTTACCAGTTTTCTCCAGTAAATTCCAACACACTCTATCCTATTGTCTGTATCCCTAATTGCAGTCATCCCTATCAGCAGAATCTCCTCTTTCCATCCTCGTATTGGCTTAGTTCTTAAAATACACTGTGTTGTTTAATAAATGGAATATCCTGTATTGCTATTGTTATTCTCCTTAAGGATTTGCATCCAAAATTCCAGTCTGTCCTTGTTTCTTGAACTTTCCCCTGTTTCATCATCATCCCTTTCCACTTTGAAGTATAGTTTTCTGCTTGTGATATGTATAAAAGCCTTACATTTGTAACTCTGAAATACCCCTTCAAATCCGGCAATCCCAAACCACCTTATTCTACTGGAAGGATCACCTTCTCCTTCTTGACTCTTGCCATCTTCCTCTCCCAGATAACATCCTTCAGCTCTTTATTAATTGTTATCCACAACTTCTCCTCTGGTTGATAAAAATATGCCTGACCTGTGTAATACTAAAGTGACTAAAATATTTTGACTGCTTGTATCTTGCTGTCAGTATCCATAAATCAGTTTCCAATTTCTCAGTTTTTGTATTATCTTTTGTTTAGTCTCTTCCCACATATCCTTAGCTGCCATAACAGAATCCTTTTTAATCCTTACTCCTAAATACTTCATTTTGTCATGTCCCCATAAATATGGGTATTACTGAACCAATTCATGTGTGGATACATAGTTTACAGCTATTGTCTTTGTTTTATCTTCATTCATTTTGTATCCTGAAAAGACTTGAAACTGTCTCAAGATGTTCCAGAATACTGAAATGTCCTTTTCTGGTTTTATCCGGTATAAAATAATATCATCTGCAAATAGAGCCAGCTTTACTTGACTACCATAAAAATTATATTTGTGAATTTTGAGTCCCTTATTTTCTTTGCCAGTGATTCTAAATATAATGTAAATAAAGGTGAAAGAAGACATCCCTGCTTGGTTCCTCTACTCAAATAGAACTTATCAGAGGGGTACCCACCCACCCACTTTAATTTTCACCTCCGGTCCCTCATATATCCTCCTATCAACCTTATAATTTTATCAAGGAATGCAAATGCTCATAAAATCAACAAAAGAAAACAAATAAATAGAAAATGCTCACTTTATTAACAGAAATAAAGCTTTCAGGAAATAACCCTTCCTCAATATTCAAACATTATAATAAAATACGTCATTTTTATATAAAATATCACATGACACAGCCACCAATGAAATTATAGAAACAATTAACATTAAAACATATATATGCACGTATATATGCAAAAAACATTCCTATACAATTTTATAAAATCAAATAAACATTCATCTTAAATATATAAAAAAACATAATTTGTATTGTTTTTGTCTAGCTGTTAGTAGAGCTTTGATAGTTACCATGTTATTAAGCCCAGGTGCCCTGTCCGCTTCAAGTCTAATAATCCATTTATACTCTGTCATTTCTAACTTATTATTTATTTCTCCCTGTCTTAAACTTTTATATACCACCTCCAGAACTTTAAATTTAAAGTTATGGGACACCCCATTATCTATTTTATGTTTAGCTAAAGCATTGGACATAGCACCTCTCCTTATCTCGGACTTGTGTTCAATTATACGACCTTTAAGTCGCCTTGAGCACTTTCCCACGTAAAATCCGTCACACTGTACACATGTTGCTAGATATACAATTGTTGTCATATTGCATGTAGCTTGATACTTCATCTCATACATTATTTTGTTTACTGGGTGTTTAAAAAACTGCTTATTACAGATGTCAATACAACAACTACAATTAAGGCAAGGGGTTGTACCAAAATTATGCATCACTGGACTCATTAAATTCACTTCAAAATCTTTGTAACATAATTGTCTTTTGAGGTTATTTCTATTTTTATAGGCAAATTGAGGTATATTACCCACTATTGTAGCTAACTCAGGTAGAGATGCTAATGTTCGCCAATTCTTTCAAATTATTGCCTCCACATATTTTGTCATATAGTTATAGGTTGTGACATATCTCAGAGTAGAGGTAGAATTAATCATCTCATCTTCATTCAAAATACATTTACCAAAATATGGAGGTGCCACAGAATCTCTATTCCTTAATATGTTATTTCTTATTTTTAAAGCATATTCACTGTGATAGCCTCTATTTTCAAAGTCTTTACATAGAACCTCCATTTGTTCTTCACATCTTACCAAATCAGTGTTTAACCTACTAACCCTTAGTAGTTGACCCTTATCAATTCCTCCAAATACATGTTTAGCATGCATACTTTTAGCGTGCATGTATCTATTCACTTGTACATCCTTTCTATGGACACAAGTTTTCTATACCCCAGAGTCCTTATACAGTTCAACATCTAAATACGAGATTTTGCTATAAGAAAAACCCATAGTAAATTTCAAAAAACTTGTAGTGTTATTTAAGAATTGTTCAAATCTTTTTAGTTGTTGCTCATCACCCTTCCACAACAGGAAACAATAATTTACAAAACGCTGATAAAAACGGATATTTCCTTTAAACAGATTTTCATCATTCATAACATGTTCTTTTTCCAATTGACTCACTACAATATTGGCGAATGTGTTAGCCATGGGAGTACCCATGACTACACCAGCTATTCGTAGGTAGGGCTGTCCATTAAAAAGGAAGATATTCTTATCTAAGACAATTTCTGTTATACTAAAAAGGGTTTCTATTTCTTTCCCCATCATATTTGTATTACTACACAGAAATTCACAAACAGCATTTATCCCGTATTCATTCGGTATAACAGTAAATAAGGAGCCTGTATCTAAAGCCACCAATATAAATCCACATGTTTGGTTATCCTTATACCATGCGTATAACTTCTTTAAAAAATCTCCAGTGTCTTTTATATAACTTGGACATATTGCTAGGTACTTACTCAATATTTTTTGTACATATATTGATAAGGGCTCAGTTGCCCACCCTCTTCCCGAGACAATAGGTCTCATGGGTGGTTTAGTTAAAGATTTATGCAACTGAGGTATTCCATAAATTACCTTCTCATAAAATCCCAGCTTACTCTGTTGAATGCTTTCTCTGCATCAAGACCCCCCAACAACAGTGGCATTTTATTATACTCTGCTTCCTTCTGGATCATTATTGTTCTGTTAATGTTGTCAGATGTTTGCCCCCCCACAAAACCACATTGATTCATATCAGTTTTGGCATCACCTTTGCCATTGTTTTAACCATTATAGACACAAACACTTCATAATCATGGTTCAGAATTGAAATGGGTCTGTATGAAGCTGGATCTGATGGGTCTTTACCCTCTTTAGGTATTACAGCCACCATCACTTTCTTCCAGGATGTTGGTTCTTCACTTCCTTTTAAAATACTGTTAAACAAAACCCTCCAGATCTTTATCAGTTTCTTCCTGTATAGCTTCCAAATTTCCACAGAAATGTCATCTATTCTTGGGGACTTTACTGCAGATTGGTTATACATCACCATACATCACCATTTGTATCTCATCTCCTCCTATCCTGTTAGTAATTGAACCTCCTCTCCCTCTAACCTTCGCATATTTAATTCTTCCATAAACATTTCCATTTGTACCTTTTCTTGATTTCCATATGTCTCTGCTTTATACAGATTTTTATAACATTTCCAAAATATTTCTAGTACCTCTACAGGATCTCGGGTTATTTTCCTTGTTGTTGGCTCCCTAAGCTTGGTGACAACCCTTTCTACTTTCTGTTGCCTAAGTCATGCTAAACGTTTTGTGCTCTGGAATTATCAGGAACAAGCAGTCTTTGTAAACTCATGCATATTATCGAGGTGATCCCTTATTTTCTGTTTAGCGTTCTCCCATTGCTCCTCTTCTTGTTCTGTCAGATTCCCCCTGTTCTGCAATACTTTAACCTTTGTCAGTACTTCTAAATAATTCTTGTTACTTCTTAACCATATCCCTCTTTTTTATTTCCACCCTATTTTAAACTCCATTTTAGTTATATTCATTTCTCTAGATATTAGTTTCAGAAGAAATTTCTATCTTCTCTAACATTTCCCGAATAATTTCTACTATCCATTCCTTAAATTCCTCTCTTTTTAACAGATAGGTGGAGAAGTGCCAGTGTATCATTTTTATTTTAGTTATTATTGGCATGTGATTAGAAATAGCTATTGGATCCATATCAAAACTTTCAATTAAATTCACACGTTCCTGTGAAATATAATTTCTGTCTAGCCTAGTCAAGTTTTTATACCTTAGGGAATAATATGAAAATTCACTCTCAACTCCTACTACTGAATTCACATCTTTCATATGAAATATTTTCATAAATGTTTTCAAAAATCTACCCACTTTTCTTATATTTTCCCTTCTAGCCCCCCAGATACATCCTCACTGCTGCAAATGAAATTCCATTCCCTACCTGTAAGTAATATTTCCTGCTAAAGCTGATTATTTCTCCAAAAAGTTTCTTAAGGTCCATTATTGCAGTTTTAGGGGGAATATAAATACATCCCTTTGCAATCCCTTCCCTTATCAGTAGCCCCCTACCATTATTATATTTCCCCCTCTTCTATAACCATTGGAACGTCTGTTGCAATTAATATAAGTACTCCCCTTTTCCTTTGTCCCAGATATTCTGCTGAACCACCATACTGAAATCCTTTTCTTTATCAAATGTGCATGCTCATTTCTTTCCAAAAGTGTCTTTTGTAGCATAGCTAGTTGTACTCTGACTTTTTAAATATAGTTTACTAGCCATTCTTTTTGTGTATATCTATGAGACCATTCACATTTAAATATAATATGGAAAGTGCTGTCATTATGTTAAAAAGCTATTATTCTGACATGTTGTGTAACAACTTTTTTTAATGTCTAGTTTCAGGTTTTGTGTTACATGCATACACTAATGTTTTGCAGGTTGATCATTTGTACATGTGAACCTATGCCATATCTTACAAAACATTTTGTTTTAATGAAAACCCTCAAGAAACACACACACACACACACACACACACACACACACACACACACACACACACACACACACACACACACACACACAGAACACCCTTAAAACCTATTAACTTAATACTAAGACACAAACCTTTGTACAGTTCAAATAATGACGTTTAACCCTCCTAATAGTTAAGAACAAAATGTTGTTTTACTTACAGTTAACTCTTTCCTTCCTCTTTCACTCTCCTAAATGATTGTCCAAACATTAATGACATGAAGTAGTGCATATGCTTTGGAGTCCCCAACAAGTTTAACAAAGTCAAAGAAGTTCAGTATTTCCAGCTTTTCTTGTTCTGTCATGTTTCTCAAATAAAATTACTGATTTGCAATCTCACATTTATTTATCAGTTTGGAAGTTGCTGGTTTTCTTCCTGTTCATCTCCAGCTTCCAGATCCAGTCTCTGCTTCATTTCCAGTGTACTCCCTATTCTTCTAGTCAACTCTTTTGCTTTTTTTCTGTCTCTCAAGCATTTTCCTTTGAAACATTGGAAAATGTTTCACTGGCATAGTCTCTTTATGGGCTTTATTACCAGAAGAGCAAGAAGCAAAATTTCTTTCTGCTTGATAACTCACTTTTTGTTGGACAAACATTTTTATTTCCTCTTTAGCATGTTCTGCATCAAAAGATGATTTTGACCCTCCAGGAAAGAATATTTTGAAAATAGCTGGCTGCAGCAACTTGAATCTCACAGCTGCTTCTCAGCATTCTGTGATTACTGGAATAAATTTGCTCTTCTTCTGCCTGGTGTGCAATGAGTAATCATTTTCCACAAACATGCCACGATCTCCCACTTTTAGTACTTTGTCCTTCTGCTGTAGTTTTCTTAGAATCAGTTCCTTCTTCTGATAAGATTACATCTTTGCAATTAAAAGTGTAGGTTGATTTCTCATGGCCAAGTTTGAAGCACAGACATGATGGGCCCTATCAATTAACAACTCTTGCTGTGGAATACCTAAGGAGGGAGAAAATGACATGTACCGACTGGCTAGACAGATGGACCGAGCTAGGAAAGATGTGCAGCAGGTAATGGTGATAAAGGATAAGGAGAGAAACATACTCACAAGCGAGGAGAGTGTGTTGAGGAGATGGAAAGAGGACTTTTAGGGGCTGATGAATGAAGAGAATGAGAGACAAAAGGTTGGATGATGTGGGGATAGTAAATCAGGACATGCAATGGATTAGTAAGGAGGAAGTATTTATTTTATTATTTATTTTATTTTTATTTTACATTTGTTGACCGGGAAAGTCCGACTGGATGCATGTCCATTTTCACCGGAGGCCCGGGGAGAAAAGCTCCACAGAGTAAAAAATAAACATTAATTACATACAGATACATACAGAAAATATACAGTTACAGGGACAATATTTTAAATACATTTATCAGCAGAGTGAATTAGATACAATTCAAAATGCAATAATATTTCTATAAGATGTTACAGGATCCTTACAGTTATAGTATGCAGTAAAGCAGAGAGGAGCTTGATTTCTATAGAAACCAGAGGAGGTAGGATCTAAAGGACGTTGGTTGATAATTATTTGAGACTTTGAAAAGGAAGAGTAGGATCTAGTAGGTACAGAGGAGTGGGTATAATATGGGTCAAGGAGAGTTAATCAGGGTTAATACATGGGCAAAGCCAATGAGACTTAAAATATAGCTTAAGATTATTTTTGAATTGACAAAGGGAGGTGGAAAGTCTTAGGTTGTTAGGGAGGGAATTCCAAACCTTCCCTATGGAATTGGCAAAGAGAGCTTCACCATCCAAGTTGTTGGCTTTGATGGTTTGAACCAGAAATCTATTTGAGGAGCGAAGACAGCTAAGATTGGAGTAAGGAATCAGTATTTCGCTCAGTGAAGGGGTTTTTTCAGGTTGTTTGATTATTTTAAATGCTTCAGTGAGTTGGTTCATTTTGAGAAGATTGGGTAGCTCAAGCCAGTCAAGTTTCCTTAGATTATGACAATGATGAGTTCTATGGGGAGCACATAATACAAATCTGGCAATGTGATTATAGGTAACAGAGAGTTTCTTGATCTCATTTTTATTGAGGAAGGAAAGGACAGGAGAGGCATACAGTAAGGTAGAGAGGAGATGTGTGCGTGCAATAGTGAGTTTGGCAGTAGGGGTTAGGAAGTTTTTGATTCTATACAAGGATCCGAGTTTCTTATTTACTGTTTTTATGGTTTGACTGATATGGTTGTCAAATCTAAGCTTATTATCAATAGTGACCCCTAACAGTTTGGTGGTGGTATCAGGCTCAATTTTGGTACCATTTGTAGATTGGACGAAGAAGGTATTGTTATTAGATAGTGGAGAAAGTTGAACTGGTGGAGGCCCTGAGGAGGGAAGAATTATTAGTAATTTGGTTTTTTTTGGATTTAGGATGAGTTTCAGCTGCAGTGTTTTCTACTGCAGTAAAGGAGTGTTGGGTGACTACTTATAGATCAGAGAGAGAGACTGCAGAGCATATCAGGGTGGAGTCATCTGCATATTGGATACAGGTGGCTTTAGGAATAACAGTGTGGAGTTCATTTATGAATACAGAGAAGAGGAGGGGACCTAGTATGGAGCCCTGAGGGACTCCTATGGTATTAGGCAGCAGGTCAGATAGCTTATTTTGCCATTGGACTGCTTGTTGTCTGCCAGAGAGGTAAGCCTTGAACCAGCTGAGAGCTGGATTATCAAGGTGTAAGGTTTCTAGGGTGTGGAGCAGAATCTCGTGATTGACCATGTCAAAAGCTTTTGACAGATCAAGAAAGAGTGCAGAAGTTATTTTTTTGCTGTTACGGTTTTTATTTACTGAGTCCGTAAAGGAAAGTAGAGCGGTGGTCGTACTATGGTGGGGTCTGAAACCGTGTTGAGTATGGGACAAAAGATTATTTAGGTTTAGATAGTGAAGTAACTGTTTATGAACGCATCTTTCCATAATTTTGGCTATTGGAGACAAAATTGCTATGGGTCTATAATTAGATGGTTCAGTGGAGGAGCCACCCTTGTGAAGTGGAATGACATAGGATATTTTCCATATGGCCGGGATGGTGGCCTCTGTTATTGTTCGGTTAATAAGAATTGAGATGGGGTAGGCTATAACGTCTGCTGCTATTTGCAAGTATTCAGCTGGGAGTCGATCGGCAGAGAGAGTGGTTGGTTTGAGTTTCTTCAGTAAGGCTCTAATGTAAGAGGTGGGTGTTGGCTGAAGAGTAAAGGAGAAGGATGATTCCTCAGGGACAGCAAGTAAGGGGGAAGAAGTTAGTTGATTGGCTAGTGACTGAATGGTCTCTGTGAAGAAGGAGTTAAAGGTATTTGCTACTTCTTCTGGATTTTTACCAATAAGTTTCTCTGGGGTGGGTGTAGACGATTTCCCTGAATGGAGGAGATTATTTAAGCCTGCCCAGAACTTCTTTGGATTATTCTGGTGTTTATCTTGGAGATGACAAAAATAGTTTTTTTTGTCCAGGGTACTGTCTCTTTTCGTTTCATTTCTGAGCTGCTGGAACTTGATGCGATCCTGATGTGTCTTAGTTACTCGCCATTTGTCCCAGGCCTTATCTCTAAGTTTAATTTTAGATTTGGTTTCTGTAGTTAGCCAGGGTGCTATCCGTGTCTTGGTTCTGATATGTCGGTTAGGTGCATGAGAGTCCAGAATGTTGAGGAATGTGTCATTAAAGAATGCCACACTCTCTTCAAGAGGCAGAGTTTTTAGCTTGGACCAGTTACAGGATTTAAGTTCTGTTAAGAATAGAGCTGGGACAAATTTCTTTTTATTTCTAACAAGTCTATATATGGGAAGGTTTAAGTTGGTGAATTTGTGTTTAATTATGAATGTGATGAGGTGGTCGCTAAGGTCATTAGGGAGGGTCCCTGTAGTATATTTATGTGTCCCATTATTTGTAAGAATCCAGTCAATTATGCTCTCCTTTTGGTTGGTATTACCAATTCTTGTTGGGGAGACAATTTTTTGTGAAAAACCATATAAATTTATGGGCATGGGATTGGTCTCAGTGGAACATTTGGTCCAATCAATATTAACGTCCCCTAAGACAATGGTTTCCTGAGGGTAGTTAGAAGCTAACCAGTTTAGTGTTGACTCCAACGTTTCTAAGTTGCTCCCTGGCGGAATATAGATTACAATAAGATTGATACCTTTTACATTATTTATGCAAAGTTTTAGGGCAATTAACTCTGCATTAGCAACATTAGGTGGTTGTATAGGATTCATGATGATATTAAGGGAACTTCTATACGTAACAGCTATTTCACCACCTCTTTTTTTTTTCCCGATCAACCCTTAAGATATTGTATCCGGATGGAAGAATTTCTTCGTCTTTTGTGGCTGGTTTGAGCCATGTTTCTGATAGACACATGATGTCAGGGAGATGCGTGGCTATCAGAGCATGTAGATTGTGAACCTTATTATTTAAGCTTCTTAGATTAAGATGGAAGATAAGAAGAGAGCTGGCTGATCTTTGGACTGCTGTTGGTGGGACAGAGACTGGGTAAGTAGATGGGCCCGGGTTCGGGTGTATATCTCCATCTTTAGTAATAGATTTCTTCAGGTGGTCTAAGAGTCTTAGCAGTTTATAAAATATTTTTTGTCCATGTTTAGTGCTTGTTGCCTTAAGGTAAGATTGTGTGATAAATATGCCATTAGTTCTTAGAATTCTTGTGGGGTAGTAGAGAGGGGAGGTTTCTTTGGAGAGAGCATTTCTAAGATTAGAAGTTTGTCCCTTAGGGTAGTGAAATCCCTTGAGGTTTTGGTTTTCATAGATGGATAAGTAGTAAGGGATAATAAAAAGTGGAAGTAAGAGTGGGATAATAAGTTTCTTTACTTCTCCCATAGTATATGGATGGATTAACTAATAGGATAGGTGGGTCCTAGAAGTGGTTACCTAGATGTGCTAATATCAGGTGTTGTAGGAGGAGATATATTAAGTTGGTGGTGAGGCTTGATTGGCTCAGAGCTAAGGGGGTGTGTCTTTTTGTACTGATAAATGTAGAGATAGCAGGGGCGGGTGGGATTAGGGGGCAGGGTGGGGCGCGGAGCGAGCCCGAGCGAAGCGAGGGTGAAGCGGAGCGGGGATACACCAATCCGGAGCTTGTACTACAGGTAGGTGTAGAAGCCCACAGTTAATGTTTGCAAGGCCAGATTACTAGGTACTAGGTAACTTAACATGTAAACGTTTAGCTACACACAAGCTGAATTTAGTAACCGACTGCCTAGGGGTTATCTGTCCGGTCTAAGGCTACCGACTGGGTTTAATTACTGTACTGTTGCCTGCCCGTGAGCACTTTCCATGAGGTAAGACACTAATATTAGAAGGGTATTGAGTTTTACCCTTATAATATCTTGGGACTGATGTCAGGAACCAGCTTGTGCGTTCGCACCACGGTTAATGTTCTTCCTGGCTTCAGGGTAACAACTTGGGACTCCTGAGGTTATAGTGATTAGGGGCAGGAACCTGAAATGTACAAGTGTGTAGTCTAAACAAGTCCCATTAATTCTTCGAACAACCATCTCCCCAAGTTAACTCCTTCTCCAGCAGGCTTACAGACTTTAAAGAACAGTTTAACCAGCATAATATTGGCATTATCTGCAAAACTAACTCCAAAATTCAAGTGACCTCTTGTCCAACCTTCCCTTATGACTTGAGTTCCACAACTAAGCAAGGAAGGATAGCTATAAAGAGGATGAAAAATGGAAAGGCCATTTGTCCAGATGACATACCTGTGGAAGCATGGAGGTGTTTAGGTGAAGTGACAGTGGAGGTTTTAATCAGATTGTTTAATGAAAACTTGGAAAGTGAGAGGATGCCTGAGGAATGGAGAAAAAGTGTTTTGACATCATTTTTTTAAGAATAAGGGTGATGCACAGAGCTGTAGTAACTACAGGGAGATAAAACTGCTCAGTCACAGCATGAAGTTATGGGAAAGAGTAGTGGAAGCTATGTTAAGAAGGGAGGTGATGATTAGTAATCAGCAGTATGGTTTCATGTCAGGAAAGAGCACTACAGATGCATTGTTTGCTCTGAGAGTGTTGATGGAGAAGTGCAGAGAAGGTCAAAAGGAGTTGTATTGTGTCTTTATGGACTTAGAGAAAGTATATGACAGGGTGGTTAGAGAGGAGTTGTGATATTGTATGAGGAAGTCAGGAGTGGCAGAGAAGTATGTAAGAGTGGTACACGATATGTACAAGGGTAGTGTGACAGCGGTGAGGACTGCGGTGGGGAGTGATGGATGCATTTAAGGTGGAGGTGGGATTGCATCAAGGATCAGATCTCAGCCCTTTCTTATTTGCAATGGTGATGGACAGGTTGACAGACGAGATTAGACAGGAGTCCCCGTGGACTATGATGTTTTCAGATAACATTGTGATCTGTAGTGAAAGTAAGGAACAGGTTGAGGAGACCCTGTGGAGGTGGAGATATGCTCTAGAGAGGATAGGGATGAAGGTCAGCCGGACTAAGACAGAATATATGTGTGTGAGTGAGAGGGAGGATAGAGGAATGGTGAGGATGTAGAGAGTAAAGTTGGCGAAGGTGGATGAGTTTAAATACTTGGGATCAACAGATCAGAGTAATGGCGAGTGTGGAAGAGAGGTGAAGAAGACAATACAGGCAGGGTGGAGTGCGTGGGGAAGAGTGTCAGGAGCGATGGATGACAGATGAGTACCAGTAAGAGTGAAAGGGAAGGTCTACAAGAGTATAGTGAGACCAGCTATGTTGTATGGGTTGGAGACAGTGGCACTGACAAAAAGGCAGGAGTCAGAGCTGGATGTGGCAGAGTTAAAGATGTTAAGATTTGCACTGGGTATGAGGAGGGTGGACAGGATTAGAAATAAGTATATTAGAGGGTCAGCTCAGGTTGGATGGTTTAGAGACAAAGCCAGAGAGGCGAGATTACGTTGGTTTGGACATGTGCTGAGGAGGGATGGTGGGTATATTGGGAAAAGGATGCTAAGGATGAAGCTGCCAAGTAACAGGAAAACATGAAGGTCTAAGTTAAGGTTTATGGATGTGGTATAAGAGGACATGCAGGTTATGGGTGTGACAGAGCAAGATGTAGAGGACAGGAAGAAATCAAAACAGATGATCTGCTGTGGTAACCCCTAAATGGAACAGCCGAAAGAAAAAGAAGAAGCTGTGGAATAGGTTCATAGGTTCATAGGTTCATAGGTTGGTGCTAGGTTGTTGGCCCTAGGGCCTATACAAGCCTAGCCGTAACAATTTCCTGGATATTTCTTCCCACAATATTTAATTCCCTGGACCCATGTCTAGCAGGGTGATTAACATGATCCCCGGGGTGAATTTCCTATCTCCCATCCAGTCATCAAGGTTCCTTTTGAAGAGGGCCAAGGAGGCACTCTGCTTCACATGTATGGGCAGTCTATTCCAGAGTATGGGGAGTCTCTCGGTCAGGAACCTATCCCTCCAGCATGTTTTGTTCATTGTGATGACAAGGTTTAGATCCCTGGAGCATGTGGGTCTGAGGGATTGGGATTTCTTTAAGTGGAGCATGTCCAACAGCTCAGGGTTTGACATGGCCTTGTGTGTTAAGCAGAGATCGCCTCTGAGCAGACGACATGCCACAGAGGATAGCTGGAATTTTTTAGACGGTCAGCATATGGCATCTGCTTTAGGCCTGTGATTCTTTTAGGGAGGTATTTCTGTGACCTTTCCAGCTGTTGCAGATGTCTTGTGAGGTACATACCAAACGGGGCGTTATACTCTATAATGGGTCTAAAGAGGGATGAGTACAGTGGGACAATGACCTCGTTTTTTCTGGATGAAAAGCCTTTAGTGATGAGGTGTGCCACATAGAGGGATTTCCTAACTGTTGTGGTGATGTGGTTATCGAAGGTGAGACCACCGTCCACCTGTGTCCCTAAGTCTCTCATCACACTTTCGATGTTTAGTATACTGCCATCTATGTGGTAATTCATGGGTACATGTTTTATCCCAAAGAGGATAACTATACATTTCTTGGTATTAAGCTAGAGCCCATGGCTCTGGCACCAAGCATCTGTTTCTATAAGGCTCTTTTGTAGAATATCCACATCATTTGAGGATTCAATAATGGCTCCCAGTTTGCAGTCATCTGCGAACTTTGTTAGCCAGAGTCCCTCAGTGTTGGCCTGTACTTCAGAGAAGTAGATGCCAAACAAGAGCGGTCCCAGGACTGAACCCTGAAGTACTCCACTGGTCACTTGTCTGGAGATGGATTTGGAGTCGGCTACTTTTACAGTCTGGGTTCTGTCAGTAAGCCAATTGGCAACCCATCGAGTGATGTAAGGATTTATGCCCAGCTTAGTAAGTTTATCTATGATTCCAGAGTGGGGGATGGTGTCAAAAGACCTTGGCGAGGTCCAGATAGGCTGTGAGGACTGCCTTACCCTCATCCACAGCTCTGGGGACTGATTCAAGGAAGTCAGTCAGGTTCAGGAGACAAGATCGGCCCTTCACAAACCCAAACTGGGTGGGGTCCATTGTTTGAAGATTGCCAATGTCTTTGTTTATAAGTTCCATGATAATGCGTTCCATGCCCTTGCAGATCAGGCTCATCAGACTGATGGGATGGTAGCTCCCGGGAGCCAAGGTGGATCCCCCCTTGTGGAGTAGGATAACTGTAGCTGTGTGCCACTCAGTGGGCATGAAGCCTGAGGTGAGGCTATGATTAAACATGACACTTAGGTGAGGTGCCAGTTCATTTTGTAGTTCATGTAGTACAAAGCCCGGGATGTCATCTGGTCCCATGGATGCTGTATTCTTAGCTTTGGAGAGTGTGGTTTCTACCTGTGTGGCTGTGATTACCAGAATTTGACAATCTTTTGGTATTGAGATGGGCCCTTTAGGGGGTGAGAGGGGGGTGAAGTTGGCACTAAATAGATCTGCCAGGATATTGGCAATATCTTTGGGACAGTATATTTAATGCCATTCTGTTGTAGCTCAGAGCAGATCTGAGCATTGCCATTTAGATTCTTGACATAACTATAGAATGCCTTGTGGATATCTTTGGAATCTTTGGCAATTTTATTTTTGTAACTAGCTTTTGAGGATTTTATGAGTGGTCTCAGCTTCTTACTGAGGTTGGTAAGGAAGTTTTTTGCATCCGGGGAATTTCCTCTTTTCTGCAACAGTTTATTCCTTCTGTTGTATAGTTTGTTTATAGCAGGGGACCACCAGATTGGCTTCCTTTTTTTGGAGGAGAGCATCTTGGTTCTATTTGGGATGGCACGATTCATGCATGAGTGGATGTGCTCGTACAGTGCCTTAGTGTAGGATTCAGCAGTCGAAATTTCAGATCCCGTCTGCATGGCTGTCATGAGGTTTGTCACTTCTGACTTGAGTAGAATGAAGTTGGCTTTGGAGAAGTTTTTTTTGGAGGTTTCCTTACTGGGGGGTGGGAGTGGGATGTGGATGTCAAGAGTGATTTGCTTATGATCATACCTGACCAATGAGGGGTGACCACTGGTGTGGAGCATCTCTCTCCCATGTTGGTAATGACCAGGTCTAGGATATTGGAGCCCCTGGTGAGACAATGGATTAGTTGATCCAGGGTGTTGGAATTTATGAATTCCAAGAACCGTTGGGAAAAGATGTTGGTACCTGAGTAGTTTTCCCAGTTAATGGCAGGGTAGTTGAAATCACCAGTATTAGGGTGGTTGGTTGTATCTTAATATTTTCTAGTGTGTTTAGAAAGGTGTAGTGAGAATCCTGGGGCATGGTGGGGGATCTGTAGCAAGCTACAATTTGGATTGCAGTCTTACCTAGTGTTAGTTGCACCTGGAGAATTTCAGATGCATTGTGTTGGGCAACTAGCCTGGAGGTGTGAATATCCTTGATTAATATGGACACTCCTCCACCTTTAGTGTTTCAGTCTTGGTTTGGTGGCTGAAAAGTGTGGCAAGAGTTGTAGCCTGGTATTGCAGGGGTACTCTCTGGAGCCTTGAACCAGGTCTCAGTTACTGCACAGATATCAATGTTCTCCATTTTTAGGAGTGCCTTGAGAGAGTGCATTTTGAGGTTTAGACTTCTAGCATTGAGTAGCATTACCTTCAGATTTTGTATGCTTGTATCTGTTACTGTGGTGGTTTTGTCCTTTGAATCTTTCCTAAAAAAGGCACTATAGGTGTGGCAAGAGCTTTAGCCAGTAACCTGAATTCCAGTGGTGACAGGTGCAGACCATCTCTGGCAAAGAATCGTGGTTTGTCGATCATGTCTTCCCAGGCAGACAGATACTGGATCCCCTTTGAATGACAGCAGAAGCCTAGCCAATTGTTAAAGTCAGTCATTTTGTCCTTATACTGTGGTATCATTCTGAGTGAAGGCAGGATGCTACTCAGGGCTAGGGTCATACCTGCCTGGACCACATGATCCGAGAGCTCTTCCATGTCTCTTTTCATGTAGTCAGAGAGGTACATCTCAAGTCATTCACTCCAACATGGACAATGACAGAGTCGTATTTGTACTTGTTGTCGAGTGACTTCAGTGCATGCGTTTTGTGGTGGATCCTGGCACCCAACAGGCAGCTGACTGTAATTTTCTCCTTGTTCAGCCTGGTGAATGGGATATCAGTGTGCCTGACTGTAGAGTCACCGATGACTAAAGTGTTGGGTACATTGTCTTGCCTTATGGGCTGTTGTTGGGTGGCACACTGGTGTTGTGAGCTATGTGTTACTTTGGTTGTGACTTGTGTTTGCTTGCGTTTCAGCTTCGGAGGTCCTTGTTGCTTGGGCAGGTTAATGTTAAGGGCCTCCGCATATGTGAGTTTAGTGTTGCTATGTGTGGGTGTTGATGGTGTGGGTTTTGAAGGGCTATGTGTTGCTTGAGGTGTAGTGCAGGTGTTAACCATCTCCTCTTGACTGTCTAGCACAATCTTGGCTGGAGAGAGCTTTGCTTCCAGTTTGGCTATGTAAGTGCATCTTTCGCAGGTTGTAGTGTTGGGTGGTAGGAGGAGAGGATTGTCTGTGTACATGAGGCAGTTGCCGCATTGCCCTAGTATGCCCAGATTCACTAGGTGGACAGGAAAAATCACTGGAAGCTGACCCTTGGACATGCCTGTTTAGGTGCTTTTTTTGTAAAGTACAAGAGCTGTTTTCCCTTACCTTTGCAAGGTACTTTGCAATTATAGACTGTTTAGTGCCTATGATTAATTTCTCCTTATTGACAAGGAGAGTTGAGTGCTTGTATCAGTTTAAGGCTTTGTAGTGCTTTCCAGCAGGTTCTAGAGCAAGTGCTAGTCACAGGGGTTCAGATTTTAGTGCTACTACTGAGAAACCAGCTAGTTCTAAGGGAAAATTTGAAGAGCAGACTTTCTGGCACCTGGAATACTTCAACCATAGCCCCACGGTGCTGCGCAATGCGAAAAACGTGCAAACACATGTGCTTTTAACCCAGAAAGTTGAAAGGGATAGAAATCAGCTCAAAAAGGCTAATAAAATTACAATTTCAGAGCTGGAAACCACTCCTCTAGCGTTAGATAGGCAGTACAATGCTCACCACTCCCACTGGTAAGCAGTAGGACTTCCCTCTACTACAGCAAGGTCTGGATAGCTCTGAACACAGAAAATAAAGTCCTGAGACAAGCAGAGCCTGGGATATGGACTGGCTAGGAAAGGTGTGAAACAAACAAACAAGATAGTATTTTTTTTGTTGAAACAGGCTAAACAATGCAATAATACAGTAAGTAAACAGAGAAAAGGCTAACGCACGTGAGTGTGTAGTCCTAAACAGTAAATGCAATTAAAACTCTACAAAATTAGCAATTTAAAACTTTGTAAATGAAGCAAGGCAAGTGCACAACTGAAAACGATTTAAGAGGCAGTAATACAGTAGAATAAGTAGCTAGTCTACATATACAGAGAAGTCTATATATACAGAAAAGCAGCTAAAACACACAAAGAATTCAGATGCAGTGCAACCTAGAGCACTTGAGTTGTAGCAATATTAAGACAAATACAGTTTTAATAAATGCACTAAAATATGCTCTATATTTCCAAAATGTTTGAGAAGTGCAGTCAGAACACAAGGAGATTCAGGACATTTTTTTTTTTTGAAAGGGAGAAAGGAGGAATAGAAGGCCTTCTCAGATGTTCTCTCTGTATTAGGTAGAATGAGCTAATGATACTAGACTGGGAGGAGTGTCCCAGATCAGATTTACAGTAGGAGCGGGCAACTGCAAAGCCACCAAGTATAACAACAAGACACCAACAGGGAGGAAGGGTGGGGACCAATACTAAAGCTATTAGCCTACACTCTTTTAGACAGTAAACACTACAGAAATGTTTATGACAGCAGTGAGCCACAAAACGAAAGTTTTTAAACCGATAAGGGAGGAAGGAGACTCTGCAGAATGCTTTTAACTGCAAATAAATCAGTTACCCATGCAGATTAGTTAATAGCAATAAAATACAGTAAAAAGTATGCAGCAGGCAATAAAAAGTGCTATTTATAAATTCCACTTGCTGATTTGTGCTTTCATAAAATTAATACAGTCTATTCATTCCAGCTTCTCTGATACAGCAGAAAATTTCAGGCTTTTCCCTCATGTTCTGTTCTCTAATTCTATTATTTGTTGAAACATCTCTTCTTGAGCAGTCTCATATTCAGCCAGCCTTCTCTTAATTTTGACCTCTGAGTTTTGCAGTTTTATCACCTCATCTGAGTATCTTTTTAAAGTTTCCTCCATTTTTGCCAGCCTTTTGTTATTTGGGTTAATATTCCCCCTCAGTGTTTCATTTATTTTAATCAGCTCTGAGTACATTTGACTTATTTTTTTTCCTCTGAATTATTGGAAGTCATGTCTTGCACCAGAGCTGGAGCTTGCACTGTTTTTGCTGAACAGCTGCACGATTCTTCCCAGTCAGTGTTTTCTCTTCACCTTGACCAATGGATGGGGAATCAGAACTTCACACCAAAGTTTGGCACCCATGTCTTTGATAGACACAGATAGACAGTAGCTATTCCCAAACTAACATGCCCCCACATACCCTTTAGAAAATTCCTAACTAACATACCTCCTCATAATAAACTCTCATGATACATAGGGACACAGTCGGCATGGGTTGCATGGCTAAGCTTATAAAGGCCCTGGCCGTCATTAAGTATACACCTATGAACCTATAACAGCTTCAGTGTTCTGTGTCTCAAACAGTGTGTTTTGTTGTCACACAGTGTGTGAGTAAGCAAATACAGGATAGAGCTATGAGCTGTGGTAGAGCTATGAGCTGTGGTGCTTCGCCATCACATGCTGTGTAAAGACTTCCCTGTACTGGTCTGAATTGGGATTACTGCATTGCATGGTGACTGTTGGAGACTACACTGCAGATCACTTTGTGAATGGCACACTGCCATCTGCTGATTGACAGTTGCACTACAATGTGTTAACTGAAGACTGCAGTGCAAGGTGATGAGGATAGGTTTAATTTTAGTTAGATGAGGGAATGCTGCACTACATACAAGTACTGTAATACTGTGTGCTGAGTAAATGCCACATTGTAGATATGCTGTGTGAACACTGAAAGCAAAAACAAACGAACCACAAACTATAAATGCAAAAGATGACAGTAATCAAGAACAAAATATTCCACAGCAACCACAGTTTATTGAACGCTTTCGTCGGCCTTAAGCCGTTGACATCATCAGAATACACTTGTTACATTAATTAACATGCTTAAATACTCATTCCCCATCACATAGGTTCATAGGTTCATAGGTTCATACTAGGCTATCTGCCCGAAGGCATTTATAAGCCTAGCCCATAGTTTTGTGGCTTACGCCACCCCTTTAGTTTGGAGAAACTATGCCCATTATTTAGCTGTGCCTCTGTCGAGCAGTGACACTGAGGTAACCCCTGGGGTGTATCTGCGATCTCCCATCCATTGGTCAAGATTCCTCTTGAACAAGGCCAGCGAGGTGCTCTGCCTCACATAAACCGGGATTTTGTTCCACAGCATAGGGAGTCTTTGGGTGATGAATCTGTCCCTCCAGCACATCCTATTAATAGCCGTGTCGAGGTTTAAGTCACCCGCCCTTGTGGCTCTGAGGGATCTAGATTTTTTGAGATGAAGCATATTCATCAAATCTGGGTTTGACATGGCCTTGTATGTCAGGCATAGGTCACCTCTGAGCAAGCGGTACGCAACTGAATATAACTGGAGTTCTTTCAGTCGGGCAGCATAAGATAGATTTTTGAGACCCTTTATCCTTTTGGTGAGGAACTTTTGTGGCCTCTCCAGCTGCTGCAAGTGTCGGGTCAGATACATTCCGAATGGGGCATTGTACTCGATCATTGGTCTGATGAGTGATGAGTATAGGGAGACTATGACTTCCCTTGATCTAGATGTGAATCCCTTCATGATAAGGTGGGCAATGTAGAAGGTCTTCCTAATTACCTTAGCAATATGAGTGTCAAATGAAAGGCTACTGTCAACCTGGGTTCCCAGGTCCCTAAACTTCTTCTGTGTCCAGGGGATTGCCACCTATATGGTAGCTAGGGGTAACCTTATTTTTCCCGAAGGGTATGACTATGCATTTCTTGGCATTTAACTTGAGGCCATGGCTCTGGCACCAGTTATCCGTTTCTGTGAGACCCTTCTGAAGGATATCTGTGTCGGATGTGTTTTCATCTGCGAACTTTGTCAGCCATAACCCTCCTGTGTTTGCTTGTACTTCAGAAAAGTAGATGCCAAACAAGAGTGGGCCCAGGACTGAGCCCTGTGGGACACCACTTGTGACAGGCTTGGAGTCTGACATTGCGCCAGCAACTCTGACCCTGTGGGTTCTGTCACTCAGCCAGTTTGCAACCCATCTTGTAATGTATGGGTTTACATTTAAGTTGATGAGTTTTTCAATGATACCCGAGTGGGGTATTGTATCGAAAGCCTTCGCCAGGTCTAGGTAGGCTGTATGGACTGCCTTTCCCTCGTCAATGGCCTTGGTGACTGTTTCGAAAAAGTCAACCAAGTTTAAAAGGCATGATCTGCCCTTGACAAAGCCAAACTGGGTTGGATCCAAAGTCTGCAAATTCCCTATGTCCTTATTTATGAGATCCATTATGATCCTTTCCATGGCTTTGCAGATCAGGCTTGTCAAGCTAATGGGACGGTAATTTCCAGGGTCGGTGGAGGCACCGCCTTTGTGGAGTGGGACCACAGTCGCTGTCGCCACTCCTGGAGTGCGTATCCGGAGGTGAGACTAAGATTAAACAGCTGTCCTAACTGTGGGTTTAATTCCTCATTGAGTTCATGGAGCACACAGCCGGGGACACCATCAGGTCCCATGGATGCTGTGTTCTTTGCCTTGGAGAGAGCAGTTCTCACCTGAGCATTAGAGATGTTTGGGGGGCTACAATCATTTGGTATAGATATCTCTTCTTTAGGCAGGGAGGGTGGGGAGAAGTTTGCACTGAACCTGTCAGCCAGTATGTTGGCAATGTCTGTAGGATCAGTAATCTTCACATCATTTTGAACTAATTCTGAGCATATCTGGGAGTTTCCTCCTAGGTTTCTGACATAGCTAAAGAATGCCTTATGGTTGTCTTTAGAGTCCTTAGCTATTTTTTTCTCAAAATTAGCTTTGGATGATTTTATGAGAGCTCTTAGCTTTTTACTTATAGTGATCAGCGGTGTCTTACCTTTTAAGGATTTTGCTCTATCTTGTAGTAGCTTTCTCCTTTTGTTGTAGAGTTTGTTTATGGCTGGGGTCCACCAGACTGGACGCTTGCCTTTGGTACAAAGAGTCTTTGTTTTGCTTGGGATTGCCTGATCCATGCAGCCCTGCAGGTGCTGGTAGAAGGCATTTGTAAGTGATTCAGCGGTTTGAGTAATGTTAACCGCCGGCTCGGGGGCCTTAAAGGAGACCACACTAGTCTTTAGAAGTGTGAAGTCGGCTGTCGAGAAGTTCTTTACTGTTGTCTTTTTCATTTCGAGTGGGGGCGGGATGAGGACCTCCAGTGAGATTAGTTTGTGATCAGATCTCACCAGTGAGGGGTATACTTCTGGCGTTGAACATTGTGCTCCCATGTTCGTGATGATGAGATCAAGTATGTTCTCTCCTCTTGTGGGGATGGTGACTAGTTGTTCCATGGCATTTGAGTTTATGAATTCCAGGAACGTTTGGGCTAGAGTGTTTGGGCTTGAGTAGTGTTCCCAGTCTATATTAGGGTAGTTGAAGTCACCTAGTATGATGGTGTTCGGATTTATCCCCTCCAGTGTTTTCAGGAAGGCCATATGAGGTTCCTGAGTTTGCGAGGATGGCCTTGTAACATGCTACAATTTGCAGAGCAGTCTTGCCTATGGTTAATTGCACCTGGATGGTTTCCGATGCATCGTGCATTGCCACCAATCTTGAGGTGTGGGTGTCCTTGATGAATATGGATACCCCTCCTCCTTTCTTGGTATTGTCCGGGTTTTGGGGCCAGAACGCATGATATGAGGTAAAACCTGATAGTGCTGGGGTGCTCTCAGGAGCCTTGAACCAGGTTTCTGTCACAGCACAGACATCGATGTTCTCCATACTGAGAAGGGCCTCGAGTGCGTGCATCTTGAGGATGAGACTTCTGGCATTGAGCAGCATTACCCTTAGTTTTTTTTTCTTTGTTTTGTTCTAGGGTGGTAGAATTTGAGCCCTGCCTAAAAAAGGCACTATGGGGGTGGCAAGAGCCTTTGCCAAAATCCGGAATCCCAGGGGTGACAAGTGCAAGCCGTCCCTTGCGAAGCAGCGTGGCTTGTCCAGCATGTCATCCCAGGCAGACAGACATTGGATCCCCTTTGAATGACACCAGAGTTTAAGCCAATTGTTAAAGCTGATCATCTTATCTCTGTATTGTGGCATCATTCTTGGTGAAGGTAGGATACTGCTCAAGGTCAGGGTCATACCTGCCTGGGCTACATAATCAGAGAGCTCCTCTATGTCTCTCCCTTCATTAATTCTTTATGTTTAAAGATTTTATGCAAACCAGTTGTCATAAAGTGCTGTAAGTGCAATAAATAACAATAATAAATATATAAATAAATATGTGAATCCATAGCCTAAATAATATGTATATATATATATATATATATATATATATATATATATATATATATATATATATATGTGTGTGTGTGTGTGTGTGTGTGTGTAGGTAACGAACAATGTTAAAAAACAATGGTAACTCTGTAAACTACATCTAGATTTATCAAACATTCATAAAAATACTGTTTATTAATCACAATACTATTAAAACCATGACAACATATTGCACTTGGGGCTTACATGTGAAACTCTGATCTTAATTTTAACAAGCTAGAAATGGATACAGTGTCATTCAAACCTGGGGGAACTGTTGCATTACATCTAAATTGCCGTACTAATACCCCATATTCTAAGTGTGTGTGTGTATGTATGACTTGGTCGACAGTTCATTTGATCGACAAGCATTTTAGGTGGGGGGCTTCGCCCCCCACACTCCCCAATGTGGGGGGCTGTGCCCCCCACACCCCCCCTAACTATATATATCAACTCCAGGGTCACACAACATTGGGGAAGGGGGTAAATGCTTGTCGATCAAATGAACTGTCGACCAAATAAACAGTCAATCATATGAACTGTCGACCAAGTCATATAGACCCATATATATATATATATATATATATATATATATATATATATATATATATATATATATACTGTGTGAACACTGCTGCACTGTATGTGAGTCAGTGCTGTAATACTGTGCTGAGTAAATGCCACACTGCAGGTTTGCCATGTGAACACTGCTGCACTGTATGTGAGTCAGTGCTTTAATACTGTGTGCTGAGTAAATGCCACACTGTAGGTGTGCTGTGTGAACACTGCTGCACTGTATGTGAGTCAGTGCTGTAAAACTGTGTGCTGAATAAATGCCACACTGTATATATGCTGTGTGAACACTGCTGCACTGTATGTGATTCAGTACTGTAATACTGTGTGGTCAGTGAACACCACACTGCAGGTGTGCTGATTAAACAATTCTGCATTGTGTGAGTCACTGATGGAATAAGTTTTCCTGAGTGAATGCAGATGTGCTGAATGAACATTGGTGCAGAGTGCTTGAGTCAGTACTGTAACAATGTGTGCAAGTGAATACCACACTGCAAGCATGCTACATGAACACTGCTGCAGTGTGCATGATTCAGTGCTATAACAATGAGTGCTGAGTGAATGCTGCACTGCAGGGCTGCTGAGAGAGTACTGCTGAGTGAACATTGCTGTTGGTATGTGTGTGTCATTACTGTAACACTGTATGTTCAGTGAATACCACACTGCAAGCATGCTGCATGAACACTGCTGCAGTGTGCATGATTCAGTGTTGTAACACTGAGTGCTGAGTGAATGCTGCACTGCAGGGCTGCTGAGAGAGTACTGCTGAGGCAACATTGCTGCTGGTATGTGTGTGTCATTGCTGTAACACTGTATGCTCAGTGAATACCACACTGCAAGCATGCTGCATGAACACTGCTGCAGTGTGCATGATTCAGTGTTGTAACACTGAGTGCTGAGTGAGCACTGATGCAGTGTATGTGTGTTAGTGCTGTAACACTGTGTCCTGACAGAATACCATACCCCAGTGTGTTAAGTGAACAGTTGTAGCCTGACGTACACAGAAATACAAAAGATTCAAAAACACATTTATCAGTGCTGAATTTCAGTTTACATTGCAGCTGGAGTGCAGATTTGTTGTTAAATGTCTAGTGAACAGTATGAGGAAACATAAGACAAAAAGGTGGAAGTGAAGAAATTATGCTGTTGTGCACTCCGAACATTTTGTAATCCACTGCCAGGATGCAGGGAAGGATTTCTGAAGATGTGTGTAGCATTCAATGTTAAATCTGTATAGAGCTTCAAAGGAGGAGACTCACTGGATTTCTGTACTCAGACTTGCAAATGACCTCTGATGTTCTTCGTCTTCCATTGCTGCAGTCCTGACTATTGGGTATAGTCCGCGTCCCAGTCGGCCCGAATACCAGAGTATAAGGCTGACGTCGGTCAGGGCGCATTAGACTGACGTCAGTACGTCAGGGTACTAATGCGCATGACCGACGTCATATCCTCAGTCTTTTTTGCCGCATGGTCCGATGCAGAAGCAGTTTTGCGAGTGCAGGTTGGCGTACTGAAATATTTCTGAAACCGGAGTTTCAGACCGAAACAGAGTTGGCTAAGTACCCGTTGGGGAACATTTTGGTTTTTCTTGCCTCAGTATTTTACCGGATGTCAGAAAAAGTGAATAACTGTATTTCTTGTGGGAAACAGATACCTCATAGGGATTATCATACCTTGTGTATACCTTGTTTAGGGCCTGAGCACGGCGTTGTTGGTTGCGCTCTTGTGCTAGGTTTAACAAACGCACTATTAAGAGGAGGTTAGACTGTGCCAGGTTGGTGTTTGGGAAGCGTTGCAATTATAAAATGCCGTCGGATGCTCCGGCGCTTCCTCAAGAAGCGCAAGGATAAAACAGTGAAGCCTAGGGTTGAGGAACCGGCAGTCCCGGACGTCGGTTCTTTAGAAGGCTCAGTGGAGCCGGAGGTTTTGCCAGGAGTTTCCATAGAGTCCCAGGCAGAAACTTTACTCTTACAGGATGTGCCTTCTCAGGAGGTAGGCCAGGCTGAGGGGCTTCTCAGGTGACTGTTCTTCCCTCTCTTCCCAAGGTAGTTAGGGCCTCTCCTTCTGTTGCCAAAACTTCTTTGAGAGGTAGGCCTACTTCAGCTTCAGTGGGGGCTTCTCCTAGCATTTCGGGTTCTGTTCCTAAGAAACATATGCTTAAAATGGCAGAAGATTTGATTACTATGATTAGGGGTTCTATGCCCCCGCCTGATAAGAGGCCTAGGGTGGAACCGGAGTTTGAAAGTTTTGAACAGTGTTCAGAGGCTTCAGAATCTTCTGTGGAAGATATGCAGGAGTATCCTACTTATTCTGATTCTGATGTGGATGTTTCCACCCCTACAGCTTCTCCACCTGAGGATTTCTCATTTTCAGAGACTTTGCATTCCATGAGGGAGCACTTTAAATGGGAAGGCCAGGATTACTCTGACTCCAGGAAAAGGCTTAGGGAGTTCTTGTTTTTACCCCAGCATAGGCCTTTAGCTATTCCTCCTGTGTTGCATGTGGTGGAAGATGTTTTTGCAGAGGCTTCCCTGAACCCTGACTCTTTGCCTCCTGCTCCTGTTAAGCCTGATAGGTATTATAGGGTGCCCGAAGCTCATAAATATTTGTTTAAGAGTCCTAGGGCGGACCCAGAAACTATTTCTCAAGGGCCTAAGGGTGTAAAGGCTTCTGTGGTTAAGAATCCTGTTCCCACTGATAAAGAGGCAAGGGCTTTGGATAGGTGGGGAAAGAAAATGTATACTTCTTCCACTCTAGCCATGAGAGCCTTGAATTGTCAGTTTCACATGCTAAAATATCAGAATTATCTCCTTTCACAATTGAAATCTAAGGTGGATGCTTTGGCGGAAGGTATTGAGTGTAAAGAGTTGCTGGATTTGGTTCATGTGTCTGAACAAGTGGGTAAGCATTCTTTGCAATGTGGTTTTGATGCTGTACAGGCCTCCTCGAGGGTGGCTGCTACCAGTTCTGTTCTTCGCAGGCATGCCTGGTTGAAGGATCAGAATTTAGCTGAGCATGTTAAGACAAGGATTTTGGATGCTCCTTTACAGTCTGATGTGTTGTTTGGTTCGCCTGTGGAAGCAGTTTTAAAGAAAATGGAGGACAAAGCTAAGTCTATGCAAACTGTTAAAGATTTTTGCAGGTGCAGCCACCGAAGTTTAGTAGAAATTGGCCTGCTAAGGGGTGGACATATCCTGCTTATGATTCTCAGTCTAGGGGTAGGTCTAGTCGTGGTAGGGGCAGGGCTCACGGTTCTTTTAGGCCTAGAACAGGGAGTTCACCTGCTCAGACTTCTGGTGAGGGCAGGGGTCAGTCCTTTCGTAAACAGACCCAATGACCTGTCTTTTCAGCTGCCAGCAGATTCACGTTTGGCAGCTCCTTTGGGAGGAAGACTGTCTCTTTTCAAAGAAAACTGGGATTTAATTACTCAAGACAAATGGGTGTTGGATATCATTCACCACGGTTACAGATTTTATTTCCATTCAATGCCCCCTTTCAAAGGCATGCCAGACGTTCCTCCTCAACAAAGAAAAGAGGCTCACAAGCAAGTTTTACAGTTACTTCACATAGGGGCCATCCAGCCAGTCCCTGTATCAGAAAGGGGCCTAGGATTTTATTCTCGCCTGTTCCTTGTACCAAAGAAGGGAAACACGTGGAGACCAATTTTAGATTTATCTATCCTCAACACTTATCTGGACATTCCCAAGTTCAAGATGTTGACGTTACAACAGCTTTTACCTCTGCTGGGCAAAAATCACTGGATGGTACCTTTAGATCTCAAAGAAGCTTACCTTCATGTGCCTATAAGGCTAAGTTGCAGGAAATATCTGAGGTTTCGAACGGGAAATTCTCATTATCAGTTCTCTGCATTGCCCTTTGGCTTATCTACTGCGCCCAGAGTGTTCACAAAGGTTCTGGCTCCAGTGATAGCTTACTTCAGGCTTCAAGGAATTCAAATCTATCCTTACTTGGACGACTGCCTGATTCTGGCTCAAGAAAGGGAAGTTCTTCTACAGCACCTGGAATATGTTATCGCAGTGCTAAGATGCCTAGGGTATTCTGTGAACGAAATAAAGTCCAGTCTAGTACCCTCTCAAGACATGTGCTTTCTGGGTGTGAGACTGAATACAGCAGCCCAGATGGCCTTTTTAACCCCGGACAAACAAAAGAGTCTGTCACTTTACTTCCATCAACTATCTCATCAGTCCGTGCTGACTGCAAGGACAGTCCTTCAAGCATTAGGGTTCATGGCATCTTGTATTCTGGTGCTTCCCAATGCCAAACTGCATATGAGGAAGTTACAATGGTATCTCAAAATGTATGGACACAGCACTGCCAGGATTTGGACACTGTCATTCAAATAATACCTTGCCTTCAAAAAGAATTCTTGTGGTGGGCTCAGGAATGTCACCTAAACAAGGGACTCTCTGTGACCCGGCCAGAGGCAAGTCAGATCTTGACGACAGATGCCTCGGACATTGCTTGGGGAGCTCATCTAAATGGAAAGTGGATACAAGACAAGTGGCCTGCCAGACTACACCATCTACATATCAACATGAAAGAGATGTTAGCAGTCCAGTTTGCATTAATGGCTTTCAAGGAGTTACTTCTTCCAGGGCAGGTGTTGATTCTAACAGACAACACAACTGTCATGTGGTACATCAACAAGCAAGGGGGAACACATTCTTATCCTCTATGCAGGCAAGCAATGATTTTATGGGAGACTGCGCTAAGCCTGCAACTAACTCTTCAGGCAAGGTTTCTGCCAGGAGCACAGAACTCCTTAGCAGATGTGTTAAGCAGACAAATCATGGATCCCCACGAGTGGAAACTGGATCTTCATGTATTTCAGAAACTGACAGTGTCATGGGGAACTCCAGACATAGATCTGTTCGCTTCTCCACTAAACCACCAGCTGCCAAAGTATTGCACAAAGGGGTTTCATCACACGGCTTGGAAAGTGGATGCTCTGTCTTTCAGTTGGAAAAACCTTCATGTGTATGCCTTTCCACCTCTACCTCTTCTTCCAAAGGTACTGTTAAAGGTCAGACAAGACAGGCCAAGGATGATTTTGATAGCTCCAGATTGGCCTCGGCAACACTGGTACCCTCTACTGCGGAGTCTGGTAAAGAAGCCTCCATGGCCTTTACCTCTGATTCCTCATCTGTTATCTCAGAAGGAAGGTCATCTGCTCAATGTCAAGCTACACTCTCTTCATCTAACAGCTTGGCATATTCTGTGTTGAAACACAGCAGGTCTCAACTTCCTCAACAAGTTTTAAATGTGATTATGGAAGCTAGAAGACCTAGTACAAGGAAAGTGTATGCAGAAAAATGGAAGAGATTTTTATTTTGGAGTACAGCAAGGCATTTGGAGATTTCTGAGCCTAATTTGAGTGTGGCTCTTCAATATCTTACTGAATTGTTGGACAAAGGTTTGTCCTTCTCTTCCATAAAGATTCATGCTGCAGCAATTTCAGCTCACTATGATTGTGACCCACCTTTGTTTTCGCATCCTTTGTTCAAGCAGTTTCTTAAAGGGGCAAAGAATATAAGACCCCACGTAGAGCTCCTACTCCTGCTTGGGATCTCAATTTTGTGTTGGAAAAACTTACTCTACAACCTTTTGAGCCTGCAGCTACTGCTGAATTGAAATACTTGTCATGGAAGACTGCTTTTCTGCTGGCTATTACTTCTGCAAGAAGGGTGTCTGAGTTGCAGGCCCTTATGGCAGTAGAGCCCTTTTGATTTTCCATAAGGATAGGGTATCATTACGTACTAATCCTTCTTTTATGCCTAAGGTGGTTTCTAGTGTGGCTTTAAACCAAACTATTCATTTGCCTACGTTTTTGCAGAACCTCAAAATAAAGGGGAAAAGATTTTGCACACTTTAGATGTACACAGGCAATTGCGTTATTATTTAAGCAGGACTAAGGATTTTAGGCAGTCTCAGCAGTTGTTTGTTTCTTTTGCTTTGAGTTCTCAGGGCAAGCCTGTGTCAAAACAAACTATTTCTAGGTGGATTGGCTTTTGCATTGCATTTTGTTATTCCCATCATGGCAAGGAGATTCCAGCTGGGATTAGGCCTCATTCCACTAGGGCTACTGCCACTTCAACAGCATTTCTAAGGGGTGGCAACTAAGGATATTTTGGAAGCAGCTACTTGGAGTTCAGTGCATACTTTCTCTAAGCATTATCACCTTCCTATCTACTCTAAGTCTAGGGCTGGTTTTGCCACAGCTGTTTTGCAAGGCATGTTGTCAGCTCCTACTTCTTTATAATTTGCCAGCCTCCCTTACCTCTGCTTTGGGATTCTACCCAATAGTCAGGACTGCAGCAATGGAAGACGAAGAACATAGTACAGTTTTGTACCTACCATAAATGTAGATGTTCGAGGATTCCATTGCTGCAGTCCAATTTACCCTCCCTCCTTCCCCTCTGTATTTAGGGGTGGTTGTGTAGGTGAGTTTACATGCTTATATTTTTGTATATATTGTTGTCTATATTGTACATGTTTTTGGTGCAGGTTTTTTGGGACTTGTCTTTTTAGGATCTTCTGACATCTGGGGCAAGAAAAGACTGAGGATATGACGTCGGTCATGCGCATTAGTACCCTGGCGTACTGACGTCAGTCTAATGCGCCCTGACCGACGTCAGCCTTATACTCTGGTATTCGGGCCGACTGGGACGCGGACTATACCCAATAGTCAGGACTGCAGCAATGGAATCCTCGAACATCTACATTTATGGTAGGTACAAAACTGTACTTTATGAAGCTGTAAGGTAAATGTAAATTCATGCTCTGAACTAGTGGCTTTCCACTATTTGTGGGTAACAGTAATGCTTCTTTGCTTTTATGACATTACTACAGGAAGTAAAGTAGTATAGACATTTGTAAAACAATAATGACACCATTTATGAGACATGCCAAATAAATGTGTGAAGTGTTAAGATTTGGATGTCTGAATTAACCACAGAATTGTACCTCAGATGGTTTTCAATAGATTTATATAAGTTTGGCTTGAGCATGTACATCCCTGACACTGGAGGTGATCTTGTAAACACACATAAAATCATTTTTTTGAGTATAGAATAAATAATCCTGCAGGGAAATGAAAAATGAAATTAATCATATTCATAAGTTGTTCTGGAAAAAAAGTCTACATTGCTAGATGTGTCCTAAAAATATAGAATCTTCAATAGATCTGGGCTGTTTGCTAGATAGTTTTAACACTACTGGTTGCCAATATTTTGCCCTACAAATTGTAAAAACTGTGTTTTCATGAGCATTGCTACATGAATGCTGGTAGTGAAATGAATCTTGCAAGCAGGAAAATTTTGTAACTCTTACAATATTCTCTCAGTATTTGAAAGCAAATGTTTCTTTTCCTCAGTGTGATGAAACAACAGCTTTTATTTAGACATGGTGCTTTGTACATCTGCCAGGACTGCAAACTTCTCGGAGAAAAATATTGTAAAGTAATGGTGTGAGGTTTTTGTCACAAACTATATATGGTGCTGTAACTGGCACTGTTTAGTAAGCAGCTGAACATTCAGCAGGTTAGTCTGAAGTCTCTGCATCACGGACTGAAAGGACACATACGTTCATATCTTGGCAGGTACCTAGGTGATTTTGTAGCAGCTGTATATACAGACTCAATCCTCACCAGGCTGTATAAATGGCAATTGTCTTTCTGGAGCCAGGATCCAGGTAGTAACAAGGGTGCTTAGATCCCTCCATCCTGACAGCTATGATTATGACCTGTTACTGGTCCACCTGGGGCTGAATGACATCAGGCATTCTGTTCAAAGCGACATGCAGAAGGCTACGAGTGAGGTTTCTACGTGTTTGATACCAGAAAGTCAGTGGTCTTGAGTAGTAGATACTCGGCTTTAATAACGGGCTATGTAGCCGGTGTCATTTTAGGGGGATCCAGTATGTGTCAGCTTGGGATGAGAGGGCTGACAAGCCTTCTTCCATTGCCAGAGATGCTCGACACCTCTGTTATGATGGCTTTCATATCCTGCCTAAGGTCTTTATTGCCCCATAGTGACTTTTTTAGGCAGAGACCATTTGATTGTCATTACAACCAAATTAATTCTAATATAGAACACATTAATGTGGTTCTACTTAGTTCTAGGAGTTTTAACAATAAAATGCTAAAGTTTGAAGCTTCCCTGCAATGTGAACACATCCATATGTGCAATTATTGAGATTTGGTTTCAGAGTAATGAAATCACTCCAATTATTCCTGGGTATAATGCCTATCGCATCTTCAAACCTAGTTGCAATTGTGGGGAATATCTTTATTTGTCAAGGATGTCTTCTCCTCATATCAGATTCTTTAGGGCAGCATGTTTGAACTCATAGATGTCCAAATCACCATATGCAAAACTAATCACCACTTCATAGCTAGCTATAGATTATCATCTATGTCCCCTTCTGAGCATGATCTCTGTCTTAGCACATTAGCTAAATTCCCTATCAAACCCAACAAATTTCTATTGGAGAATGTCAACTATCTATCAATAAACTGGCTGACCTACACTGCCAATGGTCAGCATACCCTATGCTTCCTTGACAGGGGCCCTAGTATCCCTGATCTGGTCCTCACAAATATGGCCACTTCCTGCACAGCTCTGTATGTATCATCATGTCTTGTTACATCTGACCATAATTTAGTGACCTTTTCCTTTAAAACTGCTGGTGCTTCCCCCTGAAAAAAACCTCTGTGTTTAGGGACTTTGTGAAAGCAAACCTTCCTCAGTTACTTCATGACAAATAAATTCTGTTATCCTCCTCTGAAGGATATCGCTAAAGCTGCTACTATGCCTCTGACTTCTGCACCCACTTAAATAGTTGTATTGATAAGGTGATTCCTATCTGCACCAATAATAATGAGAAATTTAAAAACAAACCACTATGATGGAATCAATTATATAAAAAAAGAAAGAAAGTGATCAATGCCTGTAAGAGATTCTATTCTATGTACCTTAACAACACACTTAGGCAAACTTATTAAAGACCTTAAAGGAACCATTAGAAGCCCAAAGCTGGATATGTCTTAAAAATAGCCAGTAAAAATAAAAATATCTACAATTTTTTTTTAATTGTGTCATAAAGTTAAGAACCAATGCCCAGCAATGATTGGAGCTAGTCCGCAAGAGTATCACACACTCTGACAGAAAGGAAATCAGTGACGACTACCTGGTTGACAAGGTTAATGCAAATTTTATTCCACCCACAGTTATATGCATTTCATAGATTACACAATCCCAGCCACCCGCTTTAATTACTATGGAATAAGTTCTGTCACCTCACTCAAAAGATAAGAACACCTCATCCTTGGGCCCTCATAATTTACCTAGTTGCCTGATTGTTATTGCGAAATATGGTCTATGTGAACCCAACTTAGACTTTATTCTAAGCATTTCTACTTGTTACATTTCTGAAGCCTGTAAAACAGCTATTTTAATGCAGATACACAGGGGTTGTCAGAGATGGACCATGAACTGTAGCTACATTAGTTTTAGTAGCCTTGTATGTAAACCTATAGAGTATATTATTGTCAGACATCATTAATCTGGACATTGAAAATCTCTTAACCTCGGACCCTCAACAATTTGTCTTTGTTAAAGGAAAATCCTGCCCCTTTAACCTCAAAATTTTTTTGAAAAAGTAACCAAAGCAGTGGATAGTGGTTATACAGTGCATACAGCGTATATGAACCTGGCCAAGGTCTTTGACACTATTCTCCATACAGGTATTATTGATAGAGTTGTAAATCTGAATATAAATCCTTATGTTGTGTAGTGGATAGCTAGCTGGTTGTCTGACACAACCCATGTTATTAGAGTTGGTGGTGACACTTCTGAAAGAAAGAAATTACCTGTGGTACACTACAGGCTCAGTGTTGAGCCCTCTCCACTTTGGCATCAATTTTACAACCAACAATTCTGGTCTATGATTATCTAAATTTGCAGACAACTGTGAATTGTGTGTCATCATTCGATCTTCCAATGCCTCACAACTTTTCAAACATAGGTTAGACCATATTAACAATTGGTGGAAGGACAATGGCCTCAAATTAAATGAGAAAGAAGTGTAGTATAGTTAAGTTTGGTAAACAAAACATTTTCACACGCCATGTAGGTGACACACTTCTCCAGTCAAACACTGTCATAAGGAATCTAGGCATGTTTGCTGATAATTCTTTGTTGTTTGACTATAATGTGTCTGCAGCAGTTCAGAAAGCCTTCTACCTGCCTCATCTGATTTCTAAAGGCATCTCCATTAAATCCAAAGAAGTCTTAATTCCCCTTTACTTAGATCTCATCAAATCTATTATTGAATATTAGGCACCTTTTAGCATATATTTGCCTAAACATTTCACTCAGCTTGAGAGACCTCAGAGATTCATAACTAAAAAGATCTGTGGCCTCAAAAAATTATCAAGCCAGACTGGCAGCTATTTCTCTGTAACCAATTTCTTTCTAAATTTCTCCATGGAGATCTCTGTTTAGCTTTTCAAACCATGAACAATCCAACCCACTTTGTCCTCCCATTCCTTCACAGAACAAATGGTGCCTTGTTGTGTCTTTCGGCTTTTCACGGTTAGGGGTCGCCACAGTGGAACTCCAGTCCGCTAATGATTGGCAGTAGATTTTTACATGCCGAGTTGCCGGCCCTGATGCACAACCTTCATTGAAGGTACGCCCATTCACGCATCTCTCCACACAGAAGACTGAAATACCTCATTAAAGGAACTAAACCTTCATCAGCAGATAAATAAGACATAATGGCAGAACAGATTGACATTCCAACGTATCCCTCACCTCTGGGAGATGCTTCCATTACATGTCAAGTAGAATAGCACCCTTGCTACCTTCAAGGTAAACGTAGATAATTGGATAGGCACCCTAAAACTCTCCTATCATCTGTCTTGCCTTGTTCTCCTTGAAGCTGGGGGATCTTTGGCTAGGCTTATAATGGTTTGCAAACTAAATGCCTAGTACTTATGTATAAACCTATGAACTTACAGTAGTCTACTGATCACAAATGATAAATTTCAGGCACAATCTGGTAAATACCATTACAAGCACAGACAAGACAAGCAATTGAAAGTATGGCGCAAACAGATTACAGAAAATTTGTAAACTATAATACTAGAACACATCACTGTTTAGGACTCAGAGAATTAAACTGGTTAGACCTACCATATAACGTAGCTCTTTCTCAGATAACTACAACACACGGACTTCTCTATAAGCCAGAAAATTGCCGAGCCCTTAACAACTTAATACGACACTGCTCCCCAAGTAGAATTTTATGTTCTAGAGAAAAATCACTAATCACTGTAACTAAATCATCTAATTCTCCAGGTGACTCTATATTCAAACAGTATAGCTAAACTATAGAACCACATCCCACTATCAGTGAAATCCATTCAGAATGCAAACTAATTTATAACACAATGAAAACTTCACCTGTTAAATCAATGGATCTGCTCCTGTACATCAACAGGATGAATGCCACTCATCTTCAGCTAGAGTACTCTGCTCTGCTAATTACATTACAGTCATATAAAATAAACAAAACTATTACAGTATAAAGGATACTTATGGATTTATTAGATATTGAACAATGAGCAGTCGAAGATGTGTATTAGTGGGTTTGTCAGATAAGTAACTTGATATTAGAATTTCAGGTATGTGTAATTATTAATTAGGCTGCGGTGGTGCAGCGGTTAGCATTGTTGCCTCACACCAAGAGGTTCTCTGGTTTCATTCTCGGCTGGAGCACCTTCTGTGAAGAGTCCGCATGTCCTCCCCACAGTCGAGTGAATTTAAAGACATGCAGGTAGGTGTGTGTGGGTGTGCCTTTCTTGAAGATTGGGTGCCGGGCTGGCAACTTGACACCATAAAAACTCATTGCCAATCATTAGCGGACCGGAATTTCGCTTTGGTGACCCCTAAGCAGGGAAAGCCGAAAGACTAATAAAATGTGTAATTATTAATATATATTATTTAATGTTTGTTTGTGTATATTACTGGATGTCTGTTTAAAAATATTTGTAATATGCTGGAAATTTCTCCCTGGGCTTCACTGAAAAGATATTTTTGACTAAACCCATTCAGACAAAAAGGATAAACAAAAACAAAATAAATACAACTGTTGCATGTTCTTTTCAGCTTTGCAGGAAAGTCCTCTGTTATAGAAGGGGAGAGTGGGTGGCTGACAGTGTAGGTGAGCTGATAACAAAAAACAGGACCGTGTACTTTTATAGTGACCTATGCACAGAGTCCTGCAGGCTGACTGCAATTGTGCTCATTAACGGGAGAATGATATATATATATTTTTTTAGCTAGATAGAGGTAGATATAGATATATAGATATATATATTTTTACAATAGTTGGAGTACTTGTATGTGTGAACAACGCAGCACATGTGATAGATGCATCTGCAGTCATGTGTCTAACTAAAAACACAGGAATACAGTAACAGCACTGTACAGCAGATCCCAGCTACTAACAGATGCCCACTACTAATGCGGAAGACAAACACAATTGCACTTTTGTATAGTTCCTTACTTCTGTGTATCTGATTAGGAAGTCACACTTATGACAGTAAAAATAGTGTTATGTTTTGCATAGATGTGAGATTCATTTGCATTGCATGTTATGGAATCGCATTGCCTCATATCTGCGTAGGTTACTTGGTTGGGGCAGCACTTGTTGTGTAGTGCTCACAGTTTTGTAACAATTTGACAAGCTGCATACCTGTCTACTCTCCATAACTGTCAGCAACATTCCTCCCTTTAACTGTGTCAGGCATGTCCATCCTTTTAACTCATAACTATGTTGTGTACTTTGTACAGCTCGAAAGTTTATACCACAGGAATTATGTTTAAAGTCATTATATACCCAGCCATTATAGATGCTGACGTTCTGCCTTTCAGGATATAGATTCATAGGTAAGTACTAGGCTATCTGCCCTTGCAAGCCATTTTATGCCTAGCCATTTTGTTAAAGAATGCCCTTACCTATCCCATGGTCAGTAACTATATAGTACCCCTAATGAGAATAACTGGGATCATACCATAGATAATTTGAGGGGAACCATGCATGGGACAAAGCATTTAGTTAAAATATAGAGTTAATTTCTCCTCATCTTATTCTAACAACTTTATTACTTGGAGTGTTTCTCTAGTTCATATATTTAAAATAGAGATGTTTGCTAGTAAGGCTCTTAGAACAGGATGTGTTGTGGTAGTAAACTGCAAGTCCTGAAAATTACAGCATCAATATTTAAAATGTCTACCCCCCATAGGGATGTCTTTCCATGGTTACATAGGAGTTTGTCCCTGATTCATGAGATACAAAATGTTGGGGTCTGGGTAGCTGCCATGTATTATGTGATTTTGTTATTTTTCACATCTTATCTATTAGTATGAAGCTGTACTATCTTGTAACACTGCTTTCTAGGCTATTTACAATTATCCATAAGCATGGCTGTCTTTGCAATGTTTGCCTCTCAGGGTATTACCATACATGTGTTTGATGGCAGAAGAAAAAAAAAATGGCTAGTTTACACTTTTGAATAAATTTAACTTTCTTCCACCTGTCCATCCCTACCTCCTCCCAAACATTTTTTGCGCCTGCCCCATGCCTTCTTGAATGCCCCTGTGGATTCCCTCTCCACCATCAAATGCAGTAGTTGTTTCCATGAGGGTCTACAATCCTGCCTGTAAAAAAGTACTTCTGCCAATCCATGGAGTAGTTACAGCCTTCAACCTGATGCATGAAACTCCCTCCTTCCCCCCATTGTCCTTCCTGTGCAGGATGACCTCATTCTTTGCTCCCTGACATGATCTATGCACCATTATCATGTCCCCCTGTCTGTACTGGTCTCACCCTAGAAGAGCTCTAGCTCCTGTAGCCTTTGTTCAGATCTTTCGTCTGAATTCCTTTCAGTGACCTGATGTCTCTTTCCTTACATGGCCTCCAGAGTCATATGGAATACTCATGTGGTTTTCTACTCTATGGCAAGTGGGCTAGGCTGTCTTACAATGACATCATAGAACCTGTTCTCTGACCTCAGCATGAAAAGAGTGTAAGTATAAAATAAGTGATTTGTGGTCATCTCTGCAGATTAGAAGAAACCTTGACTGTCGTCTTAAATGAAATTATTCTTATTTTATACCTTTTGTGAACTTAAGAACTTGTTGTAATAATATTTCTATAGCCACAGTTTTCAAAAGTTATTTCTACGTACTTGTTTAATATATGACACCACAGTTGATTTGCTTTCTTGCTCGTTTACCAAAAAATACAAAATAAAATAATATTAAGTAAATTAAAGATGAGCAGGTGTGTGATTTAATTGTAACTCATTATGTGTTAACTGTATGCTAAACACTTTTAATGCTAAGAATACCCTTCTGTAAGGTTTTAAAATGCCAAAAGTGGGACATTTTTATGGTAAGATGTGAAATTTGGCAGGACATACCATTCCCACGACCCATACAATGTAACCGAATGTCACATTTTTGCCTAAATAAAACTTCACCCTTGTAGAGTTTTATTTGTTCCTGTTGTTTGACATCATATTGAAGTATTTCAGATGCAAAAAAAATTGTTTTATGAAACTACTAGAAGAAACTTAGAAAATATTTTCTGTCCTAAAAACTTAGGACATTTGACATTTTTTATTTTTTTTGCGCACCACTACCCAAATAGGGACTATCTTACATAAAGCTGGACAGTTGATAACCCTACCCTTCTAAACATATATTGTTTTAAAGTTACTTTGATTTCTTAGGAAACCTAGAAGAATCATTTTTGTCTTGTCTTTGCTTGTTAACAAAATGTGTAAGGCATACATATAAAAAACACTATTCATTTTATAAATATTTGAATGCAGAGCAAATGTTGTACTCATAATACTTTGTTATCCTCTGTTATTTGCACTCGTTTAAGAAGTACTTTACAAAAATCTTTACCAATTTACAAACCTTTAAAATGTATGTGTGATTACTGGGAAATTTATTTTGTAGATAAGTTTGTGACAAATTCCATGGTGCTTACGGTACATACACATATCTACTATAGTTTTAAGTTATTCGATTTTGTAATTTCTGTAACTGAAAGTATTTTAATTAATTCTTCGAATTTTAGAACTGATGGTGTATGGGATATATGTAGAGAATGCATGGAGTTCTGGTGTGTGACAGCTGGAATATTTTGTATCGCAAGTTTACAGAACAAGTTTTTTAACAACTGATGAAACCTGGGTGGGGGGGGTCAAAGAAGTTATAGCTCTGCCCTAGTAGTTTTCACTGGTGAGCTGTAGTTGTGATGCGATTATAATACACAATTCAGTCACATGAAAGAGTCATATTGAGTTAAAGGTCATTAGTTCACTTATTTGCATGTCTCTGAATCAAACATTTAATGCAATTGCTACAACAGAATAGTTTTCTCAGCAGTCACAAATGCACACACACGCACACACACACACACACACACACACACACACACACACACACACACACACACACACACACACGCGCACACACACCCACACACACGCACATACACATGCACACACTCACACAGACACCAGGACTGTCTGTCATTCACAGACATACCCCTTTTTAATTTCTCCAAGTCTTTTGGGTTTCTAATATCATGACATGAATAGACCCATTTCCTAAGTCAAAGTATGATTAAAGTTCATGAAATTAGTATTGTTTCAATCTTTGATGTCGGCCAGAAGTGCTCTTTGCAACACCCTCAATGTGCCCAGTAATGCCTCCTTGTGCAATTCATACGTTGTTACATGCATCTGTAACATATTTAAGTATGATTGTAAATTCCGTTTTATAAGACCTGTTGCTCTTATTACTATTGGAACTGTCTGGGTATCCTTCTTCCACATTGCCCACAATGTGCCCAGTAATGACTCATTCTACAATTCGTATGGAGTTACATATATCAGTAACATATCTAAGTTATAAGACCCATTGCTCCTACTACTATTGGAACTCTGGGTCTCCTTCTTCCACATTGCCCACAATGTGCCCAGTAATGACTCCTTCTACAATTCGTATGGAGTTACATATATCAGTAACATATCTAAGTTATAAGACCCGTTGTTCCTACTACAACTGGAACTGTCTGGGTCTCCTTCTTCTACATTGCCCACAATGTGTCCAGTAATGACTCCTTCTACAATTCGTATGGAGTTACATATATTGGTAACATATCTACGTTATAAGACCCGTTGCTCCTACTACTATTGGAACTGCCTGGGTATCCTTCTTCCACATTGCCCACAATGTGTCCAGTAATGACTCCGTCTACAATTCATATGGGGTTACATATATCAGTAACATATCTAAGTTATAAGACCCATTGTTCCTACTACTATTGGAACTGTCTGGGTCTCCTTCTTCTACATTGCCCTCAGTGTGCCCAGTAATGACTCCTTCTACAATTCGTATGGAGTTACATATATCGGTAACATATCTAAGTTATAAGACCCGTTGCTCCTACTACTATTGGAACTGTCAGGGTATCCTTCTTCCACATTGCCTGCAGTGTGCCCAGTAATGACTCATTCTACAATTCGTATGGAGATACATATATCGGTAACATATCTAAGTTATAAGAACTGTTGCTCCTATTACTATTGGAACTGTCAGGGTATCCTTCTTACACATTCCCTTGTTTTTGCCTGCAAATCCTGAAATTTTATGACTTTGCGTCTCTCTGTACGCATGACACTGTAGTCACTGGATGTTGTGATTTCAATGATCGATGCTACTCTTGTCTTCTTTTCCTGGACCACAATATCCGCTTTTCTAGCATCTATCTTTTGAACTGTTGGTAATGGGTGATCCCATATGATGTAGACTTCATCATTTTCTGTGATGCTTTGTGGCTCATGTTTCAGTGTTTTTCACCTACTTCAATATTATAATGTTTGCACAATCCCCAATGCAAGAGTCTTGCCACATTATTATGCCTTTCAGTATACAGTCCTTCTGCCATTAGTATATCACAACCAGCAACAAGATGTGTGACTGTTTTCAATTCTGTTTTACAAAACCTACATTTGTCTGTTTCTCTCATATGTTCAATTGATTTTGTAAACCAATGTGTACATAGTCCACTGTCTTGGGCCACCAATATAAACCTTTCGTCTTTTGGTATAAATTCACCTCTCCTTAACCATTCTTGCATTAGATCCTTATCAACATGAGATTGTTGCAAGAGTTTTCTATACTTGCAAATATATTTATACATTTTCCACATTTCTTGCCTTCTCATCTGATCCTTCACCTTATATTCTTTCATTTGTTTTCTGGAACATTCAGTTGCTGTCTGATTATTATCTACTTCTAGTTTCCATTCCCGCTTCTGCTAAACTTAGCAGGGAAGTCATCTTAGACTTATTCTACTAGTGTTTTAAAACTTTCACTATGTTTGGGTCTTGTGGGGTCAGCAGATATGTATGCAGTCCCAGGGCTGCAGATCTATACATGTAATCAATTTTGAGGAGGTCCATACCTCCTTCAGAACAGGAGATTTATAGTCTTGATATACACTGATTTTTTTCTAAATCATTTGATAAGCGTAACGCATCCTTCTTGTTTTCATGTCCAACCGATCCAACACCTTTTGGGGCCAGTCAGTCACTTCAAAACTGTAAGTTAGAACAGGAAGAGCAAATTGGTTTAGAGCTTGAACTTTGTTCCTAGATGTCAGAGCTGTTTTCAGGATTAATTTTAGTCATCTAAAATGTTCCTTACTGAGTATTATTCACATTTGTTCATGTTTTATTGTTGATCCTTCATCAGTTCCCAAATATTTACTCACTCCCTCTTGCTCAAGTTCTTTTATATCACAATTCTGTCCCAAACTGAGGTTTTCTTGGTGCTGCAGCTTTCCTGCTTTAAAGGTTATTTTTGCACATTTATCAAAACCAAATGACATTCTTGTATCATCTGAAAAAGTTTTGGCCACTTGCAGTTGTAATTTCAGTTCCTCATCTGATGAGCTATACAGTTTTAAATCATTCACAAAGAGAAGATGAGAAGTCTTTACACTTTGTTGCTTCCTGTGAGCCAAATTATAGCCATGACCTAATCTGTTAAGCCGACAGTTTAACGGGTTAAGGGCAAGACAAAAGATCAGTGGTGACAGAGATTCACCCTGGAATATCCCCCTTTGGATTTTTTCCCCAGGAGTAATAATTTGTCCTTTATCATGGCTTAACTGCAAATTGGTTTGTCACTGTTTCATGGTTGCTGTGATGTAGTTGATCAGTGTAGGGTGTATCTTATACATTTTTAGCACTCTTTTATTCTTAAATGTGGGATACTGTCAAATGATTTTTTGTAGTCTCTCCATGCCATACTTAGATTCTTCCCATTTTTACAGTTCTGCACTATGACTTTATTTAAAAACAAATTACCCTTTGTCCCGTATGACTTTCTTCTATTGCTCTTTTGTTCTAAAAGACTGTAAACTCTGTTGACATCAAGTCCCGTGTATAGTTTATACATCATCAGAAGGAAGGTTATTGGTCTATAATTTTTAGGGTAGCTTGTAGGTACACTCTTAAGTAGGAGCATTGTTTTTCCTGTTGTTAGCCAAGCTGGTGTCTGTTTGGGATGCGCATATAAATAGTTCTTATTCATGACTAAATCTTTGTGCAAAGATGTTAATACTTTTACCAGAAGTTAGGTACTGCATCTGGGGTTGGGGTTTTCCAGTTGTTAGAGGCTTTTCTTAACTTTGTTTCAGTGTCTCTGGCTGCTACCTTCTGTGCAGTCATGCACAGCCTTGCAGTACTTAACAACACTAACAGACCTGCTGCTGCTATATGTAGCAATGAATGTACATCATAAAATGATATTGTGCATTGCCATTGCTTTCCCAAAATAGCATGCTAGAGCTTGACTTTGAATCGCTCTGTAGTGGTGTACAGCTCTGTGGCGCACCACATGGCTAAATATATTGGCCATGACTATGGACTGCATCATTTGCAGGGCGCAATATCCAGCAAGACCACTGTAGCACAACTTGCTGGAGCTTTCATACTGCTATAGCACTACAATGGTCTTTGAATCACTGTCTTATAAGGAACTGAGTAATATTGCTTAAGATAGGATTGTATAGCCTATTATATGTTTCTGAATACATATCTAAAAAAGTCATGAATGGAGTTCCCTAATCTACAATACAAGATATTCCATGTATCACACAAGCCAGATTCACATGTATATCAATTATATTTTTTCTGTTAGTTTTTGGTTGTATTAATTTTTCCCATTCATTTTGATGGCACGTGCTAATTGCAAAGGTTCTATAGATAAATAAGGTTCCATCTATATATATCTATTTATTTATATTTGTTCACTGGATAAAGGGACTGGTCATCCACGATCCTGGCCCACACTCAATGAAAAATTAACAGCTAGCAAACATTAACAGTTATTAGCAACGAGTAAAGCCATAATACATAATTATGCTTAAAATGTACAAAAATATGAATGTAAACACATTTGTATTACATAGTCATCATACATATCTGCTCAGAGGCGATCTGTGCCTGACGTATAAAGCCATGTCCAACCCAGAATTAATGGACATGCTGCACCTCAGAAAATCCAAATCCCATCGAGCTACGCGCTCGAGAGACTTGAACCTCAGCACTGAAATAAATAGGACATGCTGGAGGGACAGATTCATAACCCAGAGGCTCCCTTCACTCTGGAAACACACTCTGGCTAGGCTTATAAATGCCCTAGGGCAGATAGCCTAGTATGAACCTATGAACCTATAACCTATGAACATAATAAGTTTAAAGCCTTACTACTAATTGCAAAGAGTATTAGGTTGTATAAAGATCAACAAGATGTGAGTTGGTGAATAAAGGGTTTGGTGAGTAACTGAGAATGGATTCAGTGTTAGGAATATTAGCTGCTGACATTAAAACAATGATATGCAAATTTTTGGTTCAGATAAGGCTTGAGGTTTAATCTAAAGGTGAGGTAAATTTCTGAGTTTCTTGTTTCCAGCTGTATAGTATTTCAGGCAGCAGGTACTGTTTTTGAAAACTCTTTTTCACTAATTAAGTTACTAAATGTATGTCTGTGCAGATCAAGTGACTAATCAGTTTTAGAGAACGGGTGACCTGTTGACCTGTACATTTTCACCCTGATTGGAGAATGAATGTTCCGCTGTTTAATGTTTCATACTTGTTGTAGCATATGTAATTATTGCTGGGAGAAATATTTTGGATTCAAATTATAAATTATTTGAATATTTAATGTCTACACGTAACCAACACACACACACACACACACACACACACACACACACACACACACACACACACACACACACACACAGCCTGGAGGGCATTATTGCACTTTAAAAATGGGCCGTTTAATTATTTTGTATTTTTTTTATTACTATATACACTTTATATAGTTTTGATGTAAAATATTCCTCCAGCAGGATGTTAATGTACTGGTAATGCTTGGTAAAAACAAAGCCACTGCATCATGGCAGGATATCACGCTGATGTGAAACTCAGAAAGAAAAAAGCAAGTGTCTGCATTTCTTACACTCACTAAACAGCCCTTTGCTGTTTAGCAAGTGTAAAATTAAAAAAAAAGAAGAAAAAGTGACATGCTTATGACAGTGTGTGTGTGTGCGTGTGTCTGCACTGGTAAGTGTACATCTATGCTTGTGTGTGAGAGAGAGTGAGAGACACAGACAGAAAGCATCAGTGAAAGACGCACACACATAACATGCTAATGACTTTTGACTGCAACAGTCAGTCCACCACATGTATTACATAAACAATAGAAAGTATGAATCTCTAATGTAGGCCATAATTGACTGATGTTAATCCTCAGTGATTTACCTACAAATCAAATATCGTATGAGGGACAGAACAAAACAATGCTGCAAAATCAGGGACAGTTAACACGCAGAGGGAGCATTACGAAGCCTTGCATTCTATGATTGTTTTCATTCGTTCGATCACAAGGAGACATCAGAGGGGCATTCGCTCATTCACTCAACTAAGTGGTTGTAACTGCTGAACATGCCCACATGTGAATGTTTTTATGTATATGTGTGTGAGTGTGTCTGTCTGTGCTTCTGAGTGTGTGTGTGTGTGTGTGTGTGTGTGCGTGTGTGTGTGTGTGTGTGTGTGTGTGTGTGTGTGTGTGTGTGTGTGTGTGTGTGTGTGTGGGAGCACTACAGAATCCTGAAAGCCCAAAATCATGAAGACCAAAATCCTGAAAGTTCAAAATCCTGAAAACTCAAAATACTGAAAACTCAAAATACTGAAAACTCAAAATCCGGAAAACTCAAAATCCTGAAAACACACAGGGTACACACACTCACTATATTTCAGCACAAGTACATACAGAAACAAATAAAACACAAACTATATTACTGTTCTCCAAGTATAAGCGGGGGGGCAAGCCCCCCTGCACCCCACATCTGGTGGGCTGCACCCCCCACACCCCTGCTACTTAAATATATCAACTCCAAGATTGCATTTAGTGTAGTGAAGTGCAATCTCGGAGTTGATATATTTAAGTAGCAGGGGATGTGTAGGGGGGCTTGCCCCCCTGCATATAGTTGAAGGGTAATATGTCTCTGTATGTACTTGTGATGGAATATAGTGAGTATTGGTATCCTGTGTGTTTTCAGGATTTTGAGTTTTCAGTATTTTGAACTTTCAGGATTTTGGTCTTCAGGATTTTGGGCTTTCAGGATTCTGTAGCACTCCCGTGTGTGTGTGTGTGTGTGTGTGTGTGTGTGTGTGTGTGTGTGTGTGTGTGTGTGTGTGTGTGTGTGTATGTTATTTGGGAAATAAAGCCTTCCAGGGGTCCAGTCACTGTGCCCTGCTAGACCACCTAATAACACTTACCCTGTCCAGCATTACTGTTTGTATAGAGCACTGGGAGTATGTAGCTGACCTTTGAAAGACTTTTGTTTGAAAAGGTAGGCAGTGATTTGAATTGATGATTTTGTATGTAAATAAACTGAATCTGAAAGCACCTCACACTATTACAGGATGCCAGTTTGTTTTGCTTATAGTATTGCAGTGATGTTCCCTGGGTTGAGAAAATGTTCTGAAGTGACAGTTTTTATGGGTTGTTGTATGCAGATTAAAGGGTTTTGGGAAGCATTTAAAATAACTGGGCATTACTCCAGTTGTGGGATTAACATACCTATTAGGTGCATCAGCTTATTTGGTTAAAAAGCTCGTAAAAGCACATGGGCTGAAGAAAGAGGTAACAGAAAGTATGATGGGCAGACACCATTAATAAAGTAATGAGTGTGAATTTCCAAGAACTTAAAGAAGCGATTGCTGGCAGACTGGTCTAGTGTGCTAAAATCCTTGAGGTCACAAAGAGTCAGATTTGACTAAATGACATAAAAATGTAGGCAAGTTTTAGATACTGCATAACTTTCCTTGTTAAAATCACCATACATAATGCGAATGTTAGGTTTTGATCTAGAACCAACCTAAGTGTTTCCGATGGTTTACCTGGAACAGAGGGGTTCCCAAAGGATCATTATCACTAACGTAGGGGAGCCTGATATATTTGGTGACATGCCAAAGGGTGTGGAAAATAACTTTTGCAATTAATTAACATTTTCTTCTCTGGTAGCCAGTTCTATAGTAAATAAAATCTTTTTGGAGCTGGCTTTGTAAAGCTTTCAAATTGCCATTGGACTGGGTAAATACATGGTCATCTACACAGAGTGGTGTATTTAGTTTAGGAGATCTGTTGCAGGGTTATTTAAGATTAGTGAGACATGAACCTACAACTGAAATGTTGGAGTATTGCTAATTTAAATGGCAGAGAAACACTACATGGCAAGACATGGATAGGACACTTACATAATATATCTGTATTTCAGCACAGATACCTCATCTTATAACTTTTTTTATTTTTATTTTATTTTATTTCCAGTTTGATTACCGGGGAAGTCCACTGGGTCAACATGGCCCGTTTTCAGTGGAGGACCGGGGAGAAAAGCTCTGAGAATGCATTAAAAAGAAACAGTTTACATACAGGATTTACAAGAAATACAAGCAAGGTCTGAGAATGCATTAGCAGTTTACAAATATGATTACAGGAGGTACAACCTAGTACCAAAAACAGTTCTTTAGAACTGATTAAGATAAGCTTTTTCATTGAGTAAACGTTAGCAGAAATTTCTTGAAACTCAGTGTTAAGGTTGTATAGATATTTGATAAGTAGTGAGAAATTACAGGAATTTGAGAAATTGTGGATATGCTTTACATGCATATATTAGAGTAGAAAGGAGTACTCTATATTTACAATATTTACAAGTTTTGTTGAGCAAAAATAGCTGTAGTAGTGGAAGAAGTAAGGAGAGGAATAAAGCCGCAGGAGAGTGCAGGGAGATTTGATAGAGATGAAAGAATATGTCTGAGGGAGGTATATAGAGATTATGTGTCAGTGGGAGACTCTTATGGCTTGAAGTGATCGAAGCTTCAGTAAGGAGGGATTATGTGCTGGAAGGGGGAGACTCTTAAGGCTTAAGGTAATCAGAGCTTAAGTAGGGAGAAGGCAGGGGCATTTCCGTTTACTAGACAGGTGAATGAAAAGATGGGTTTTGACATTTTCATAGTTTGGGGTGCTTCTTAGTGATTGAGGAAGGGAATTCCATTTTTTGCCTAAAGCATAGGAGAGGAGCAGTTGGCCAGCAGGATGTTTGGGTTTATGGATAGCTATTAAGTTCTGATGTTCAGATCTAAGGGTTCTGTTGGGTATATGGGGGGAAGGATATTATTTAGAGCAGGACATTTTGTAGGCTGAAATATGAGTGTATGTGCTATAGAGTGTTGTAGGTAATCTAGGTGGTTTAGAAGTTCTAGCCAGTTCAGGGCTTGTAGGGTGAGGCAGTGGTGAGTGGAATTTTTGGATTTGGAGGCAAATTTAGAGATTTTATTATAGCAGCTTTCTAGTTTGGAGGTAATGGAGGAGGACAGGTTGGTTAGGAGAGGAGCACCATATAGTAAGGAAGGATTTGAGGTAATGGAGGAGGACAGGTTGGTTAGGAGAGGAGCACCATATAGTAAGGAAGGATTTGAGGTAGTAGAGGAGGACAGGTTGGTTTGGAGAGGAGCACCATATAGTAAGGAAGGAAGGAAAAAAGTAGAGGGCAGAGTTTGCCTTGTGGAGTTGGAGAGAAAGTGGTTGTTCCTATACAGCATACCTAGCTTTTGGTGGGTCTTTTTAATGTTCTGTTGTACATGTAAATCGAACTTTAGGTGTTCATCAACTATTATACCTAACAGTTTGGCGGAGGGGACGACTTCTATAAGTGTGTTGGTTTGGCTAAGGATTTTGAAGTCATTTTTATTGAAGGAATATTTCTTAGTGGGTGGGAATAGTAGACTTTTGGATTTGCTAGCATTAAGAGAGAGGTGGTTTTGGTGCATCCAGTTTTCAGTTTTTGAGAAAGCAGTTTGGGTTTAGAGAGGAATTCAGAGAGGTTAGAGGCAGAGCAGACTAAGTTTGAGTCATCCACGCATTGAATGATTTTGGTTTCAGGAATAGCAGTGTGAAAGTTATTTATGAAGATGTTGAATAGCATAGGTCCCAGGATGGATCCCTGTGGGACACCAGTGGGGGTGGGTAAGGAGGAAGAGATGGAGTTTTTCCATTTGACAGCTTGAGATCTGTCTGATAGATACTTGGAGAACCAGGATAGAGTTTTAGGGGAGATGTAAAGATTTGAGAGATGACAGAGCAGATGGTTATGGGAGATAGTGTCAAATGCCTTGGACAGATCAAGAAAAACAGTAGAAACTAGCTGTCCTGAATCAGGGGCTTGGTTGACAGTATCTAAGAAAGAAATTAGGGCAGTTATGGTGCTGTGGCCGGGGTGGAAGCCATGCTGAGTAGGTGTGAGGAGATTGTTTTGGGTCAGGAATGGCATGGCATAAGTTGGAGGTGGATGCACTTTTCAAGGATTTTAGAAATAGGGGATAGTAAGGCAATTGAGTGGAAATTTGAGATGCTGGTATTTTTTCCTCCCTTATGGAGTGGGAGAATGAAGGCTGAGCGCCAGAGTTCAGGGACATAGGATTCTTTTATTGATCTGTTTATAATGATACTGATTGTGAGAGCAATGCCATCTGCGGCATGTTTTAGGTAGGATGAGGGAATGTTGTTGGGTGCGTTAGAGCAGGGCTTAAGTTTGAATAAGAGTTTTTTATGAGAGTTGTGGAGACGGATTTAAGCTCGAATAGAGGAGGAAGGTTATTTGGAAGGTTAGAGGGGAGGTAGCTGGGTTATTGTTGGGAAAAGATTTTGTGAGGGAAGAAATGGTTTTGATGAAAAAGGAATTGAATTCAGAACCTAGTTGATGGTCAGTTTTACTTGGGTTGGGACATGGATTAGTTTTTGAGCCTGGATGGAGAAGTGAGTTTATTGTCTTCCAGAATTGTTTTGAGTTATTATAGTTATTAGACTGGAGCTTAGTGTAGTCGTTTTTTTGTCCTTGTTGATTAGCTTTTTTGAGAGGTTACGGAGCTGTTTATATTGAAGCAAGGTATTGGGTAAATTGTTTTTTTGGTGAAGTTTCCACAGTTTGTCCCTTTGGTGCATTATTTGTTTGGTCTCTTTGGAGAGCCAGGGAATTGTGTTAGTTTTGATTCTTTTATTTCTAAGGGGGGCTATGGAGTTTAAAGTTTCAAGAAAGACAGAGTTGAAGTGGTCTATAGCTTTATCAAGGGAAAGGGTGTTGAGAATATGCCAGTTCATTTGTTTGATTATTTTTGAGAAAGTAGTAGAGTTGAAGTTGCAAAGGTTGCGAGTAAGGATATATTGATGTTGGTGTGGAGAAGAGCTAGTGGAGCGATGGATGAAGGCTGGTAGATGGTCACTAATGGTATCAGGAATTGTGCCAGATTTGGTTATTTTATTAGGGTTAGAGGCTAGGATCCAGTCTAAGGTGGATCCAAGGGGATTAATTTTGTTAGGTCGGGTGATAGAGAGGATAGTCTGAGTAAAATTGTAAAGGTTGATAGATAGGGAAGGAGAGGGGATGCTGAGTTTGTTCCAATCAATATTTACATCTCCTAAGATGCAAGTCTCAAAGGTAAGTTTTGTGGAAGCCCATAGGAGAATTTCTTCAAGTATTGATATATTATTACCAGGAGGGATGTAGAGGGCAATGAAGCAAATGTTTTTCTGCTTGTTTAGTTTTAGTAGTCCAGCGGTAGTTCAGTGTTCTTGAATTGGGGGATAGGAATTTGGAGGGGTACTAGGGTAAGCAGATTAGATTATCAGATTATGTGAGAATAGACTAAGGTGGTGCCACCACCTTTTTTACTTACACGGTCATTTCTGATAATATGAAATCCAGGGGGCAGAATTTCTGAATCAGAGATGGAGGGTTTGAGCCAGGTTTCAGTGATGGCTAGGATGTCAGGTTGGTTATGGCTTAACCAGGTGTGGAATTGGTGAGATTTATTTCTAAGACTCTGAGCGTTTATTGTGAAGAACTTTAGGGTATTATCAGAGGTGGAAATAGTTATGGGGTTGGAGTTGTTACAGGTAAAGGGACCGGGGTTGGGGTGGATGTCACCTACTAGGAATAGTTTGTTAAAGGAGACATCCTTTAGCCATTTTGGCTTGTAAGGAGTAGGTTTGGGAAGATTATAGATTGGAGCTGGTGGCACTATTTTGGCTTTGGTGGAGAAGATTTTAGGATGGAAAAGGTGCAGAAGGTTGGATTGAATGAGGGAAGGGGAGATAAAGTGGAAATGAAAGAAAGAGTGAGGATACAGGGGAGAAGGTTTAGAGGTTGTTTTCGTTGGTAGAATTGGATAGGCAAGGGAGGTATAAGAAGTGGCTTGGTATAAGGGAATTAGTAGCAGAAGTAGGAGGTAGGGGGTATGGAGGATTTGATGTTGTAAGGAGACCATGTCAGAGAGGAGAAAGAGAGAGAGAAGTACGGATTATAATGGAAACTGAGTGTTCTGACTGGGGCTAATCTGTTGTAAAATAATAGAGGTATTATGGGAAGTATGGGAGTGTGTAGTAAAGTTTGTAGTAGTATTGGAATTGGAGAAGAGAGGGGGAAAGTATAAGGGAGGGTTGCAACTGTAGGAGTGTATGTGGGAGGGTTATGTGAGGGAGGGGTAATGAGGAGAGGATGAGGATTGGCTGATTAAGCTGAGGGTGTGTGGTAAGGTGAGAATATAGTTAAGAGCACTGGGCGTGGGTGGGAATTGGGGGAAGGGTAGGGGAACGGAGTGGGAAGAGCCAAATCCTGTGAGTGCAGCAGAAAAAAGTATCAGCAGAGTGTAATTTACTAGCAAAAGCAGAAAGATTTGTACTGCAAGTGTCAGGCAAGGTAGAGTAGGTTAGCTTTTCAAGAGGGATTGTGCAAGTTGAAAGAAGATATTTACAGTTTAGAGATGTTAGATCTCAGCCAGCTTATTAGTGGAAAAACTAAAAACCAGTTGGGAATGAACTGTTAAACTGGGGGTTGTATGGGCAGAGACTGCCATCTAGTGGTGGAAAATGTAATAGGTAGCAGGGGAAGACCAAACCCGTAGTAGGTTTAAGTAAGTTCTGGGTTAAGGAGAGTTAGAAGTAAATTCAAGGTAGGGGAGAAATTGGAAGGGGTAGACCAGTCTGCGGAGGGCTGCCGTAGCACACACAAGGAGGTCAGACTCCTGACTAAACAAATAGCACAGCAAGTATACAGTAATTAAGTTCCTTATTTTAAGCACATACGTTAACTCAAATCCTGTAAGGGGTCTCCTTTAATGGAAGTTTCCAATGTGCCAGGCAAGCAGTTGGGATTCAAGGTGTCTTCAGGAATTAGTCAGAGGTATTCCTTTGTACTTAAATGCAGGGAGGGAGGAACCAGGGCTATAGTACTGTAGGAGAAAGAGAGACAATACCAATATTAGACCCCAAAAGTACCTCACCAAGAGGATCAAAGGGCTCAAACAGATGCCATATGCTGCCCGGTTAAAGAAACTCCAGCTCTACTCAGTGGCATACCGCCTGCTCAGAGGCGATCTGTGCCTGACGTAGAAAGCCACGTCCAACCCGGAATTAATGGACATGCTGCACCTCAGAAAATCCAAATCCCATCGAGCTACGCGCTTGAGAAACTTGAACCTCAGCACTGAGATAAATAGGACATGCTGGAGGGACAGATTCATAACCCAGAGGCTCCCTTCACTCTGGAATAAAATCCCAGTCCAGGTTAGGCAGAGTCCCTCATTGACTCTCTTCAAGAGGAATTTTGATGAGTGGATGGGAGATCGTAGGTTTAGGCCGGGTATCACTTCTGTGTCACTGTTAGACAGAGGCACAGCATACTAACCTCGGAAAAGGGCATAGCAAAATTCATTTAAAATGGGTGGCGAAAGCCAAATACACTCTGGCTAGGCTTATATATGCCCTAGGGCAGATAGCCTAGTATGAACCTATGAACCTATGAATTGCAGGTGATGAAAAGAGAGAAAGGAAGGGAGAAAGGGAGAGGAGTAGAAATGTGAAGGACAGAATTGTGTAGCAGAGTGCAGTAGTTAGAGAATAGGTTAGAGAAACAGGTAAGGCTTGTGTCATTAGTGATGAGGAGAGACGGAGAGAGATAGTGGAGAGTAGTGGCAGCTAGAAGAAGGAGAGCAGCGGAAAGTAAGAGTAGCATATCCCTTGAAAAGCTACAAAAGTGATTCCAGAGCAGGGAATATCACCAAAAATATAAAAAGTAATCTAATGCAGGGAAGTCAAAATATATAACATCAGTACAGAAAGTTATACAAATAAAATAACATCAGTGCAGAATGTTATACAGTAACAGCATCAAAAAAGTTTGAGTAAATCACATAGAGCTTTTTTACGCACTTAATACAATTAAGGTGACAATGAAAATAGAGTGGTGGAATTCAATGTGAGCAAGCTTTCTATGATGCGCCTGTAAATGGTAAGGAGCTATTATAAGCTAATTAGACACAAAATGCAAGGAGAAAATATCAGTTGCGCCTGTGGGGAAGCACGATAGAAGAGATAAGAATAAGCACTCTGCATTGAGCTTTAGGAAGGCATGGAGCTAGTAACGCATTCATGCGTGCAAAAATGTGAAGACTAATAATCAGAATCAGAATGTGCCCTTAATAGTTTGTTCGGGCACCAGGCGCAGAGCTACTGTAACAGCTATGCTTATAAGTTAGCGTAGTAAAATATGATGTGATCAGACTATCCCCTGTGCCACAGGGTAAGCGCGGTAGAATTCTAAAGAATAGGCATTCAAAAGAAGCGCTTATTTGTAGGCACGTTTTAGTTAATGTAGTATTAGTTAATAATAACGCTATGGGCTAGGAGGCGGTCTTGTGTACACACTAAGAGGAGAAAATAGCTGATGCACTTTAGAAAGTCATGGTGCTTTCAAAGGCTCTTGTAGGCACTCAATTGTAAGGAAGGATAGATATCAGCTGAGCCGGAGGGATCGTGCGGTAAAATTCTTGAATGAACAGGCGTTTTAAGATGCACTTCTTGTATGCATGCTTCTGTTTTATAGCTGTATTTGTTAAATTCACTAAGAAAGCCATGAGGTGGCCTATTGCGCACACCAAAAAGAAAAAATAGTAGCAGAGCCTAAATGGGACAGGTTTTACAGGTTTTACACCAACCGCGGTCCCGTTTGCCGGGTCTTTCTTTAGAAACGATAACGTTGCACAACTCAGTATGCTGCTCTCAGGGTCAGTATGCTAGTGTAAGCACAGCAGCAGCGGCAGCATTATTGTACTATAAAACTGCATGCTATCGAAAACAGTGGTGGATATAAATAAGCAGGATTTAAAGCACAGTAGGGAGAGACAGCAATATCCCAACATAAATTTAGAAAGACATGTATACAGGCATTTGGACGAAGTTTGCAAGCAAGATAATCATTTTGCAAGTAAAAATAATACAAATAGAATATATACAGCTTAAAACAACTATGTTAAGTAAACCTACCAGCGTGCAAGAAGGGCATCCCGGACCGCATGACCAGAGAGGGGAGGCTGTAGCTGTTTAGTGGAGGGATTCAAAAATGGCGCCACAGTCCAAAGGAGGTAGAAGTAACTTCTGGGAGGAGGCCAGCAGGGGGGAGGGGGTAGCTAGATGGAAATCTGATTGGTTTAAAGGAGTAGAAGATAGGAGTGGCGGGTGAGGGTGAAAGGCAGATAAAAAGGGGGGACGTCAGCAAAAGGGGGAGGCCAGAGCCAAATCCTGTGAGTGCAGCAGAAAAAAGTATCAGCAGAGTGTAGTTTACTAGTGAAAGCAGAACGATTTGTACTACAAGTGTCAGGCAAGGTAGAGTAGGTTAGCTTTTCCTTTGGTTGGATAAGAGTGTGTGTGTGTGTGTTTGCGTGTGTGTGTGTGTGTGCGTGTGCGTATACGTGTGTGTGTGTGTGCGTGTGTGTGTCTGTGCGTGTGTGTGTCTGTGCACTCAGAAAAATACGTTTCTATCATGTTCTCTCTTGTACTCCCTGAAATCACTCAAGCTGGGAAGAAAGACAAAAACATATGATGTTAAGTTGTCTATCTCGCCTTCATTCTTGCTGGATGGGTTCGGAGCCGACCTCGGCTCCGACTCGGCCACTCTAAAAGCTCGAGAGTTGGTTCCACCGGCTCGAGGCTCCCCTTATATCCCACAATGCTAGGCATGAGTTACCTCAGATCTCGTTTGCCGCTACAGCGATCGAGGTGTGTTTTCTACCGGCTCCAGGTTAGTGAAAGTTAGACTAGTTTAAATTCTTTAGACTTAAGCTAGCTTAGTGTTTTTCTCTTTCCCTTTAGTGTAGTGGATACTTATCCCTTCTACTTTTTATCCAGCCCCCTTTTTTTCTAAAGAACTTATAAGTTCTGTCCCTAGGCCTTCGGGCCCTTCCTTCCCTTACATTAGGGTGTGTATGTGTTTGATAGGAATTTTAACTTAACTTACCCTTTAGTTAAATAATTCCTTTTAGACCCCTATCAGTGTAATCTGTGTGTGTGTGTTTTCTGTGTGTGATTACACCTCGGTTCCTTGAGTATGTCCAAGGATTCAAAGGTCTCAGGCTTCAAGAAGTGTGACTCGTGCTGTCAGAAAATGTCTCTGACAGACAGTCACACTTCTTGTGTGTATTGCCTGGGACCTTTACACCTGCAGGACTCTTGTGCTGTATGCCATGGCTTCAGCCCTAGAGTCCTGCAGGAGAGAAAAAACAAACTCATTTTAAGGGGTTTGATTAAGCCTGAAGGTTCCCTTTCTGTGACATCAGGGAAACCTTCTAAGGCTTCCAAGACCTCGGCTCCAGCTTCAGAGTCGAGGCCTAAGGCTTCGAAGTCTACTGCTTCATCGGCTCCGGCTGGAGCCGATGAGTCTTTGACTGCAGTATCTGTGGTTCCCTCGGCTCCGGCCGGAGCCGAGGTATTAGAGATTCCTGGGTCGGCTCCGATCAGACCATCGGAGCCGACATCTAGAAAGAGATCGAGGTCACCATCCCTTGGCTCCGTTCATTCGGCTCCAGCGTCTCCCCTGCTGTCTGAACGGAGCCACAGATCTCACTCCTCCAGGTCATCGAGGCTCTCAGATCACGACCTCCAGAGGGTAGTGAGTCGACTTTTAAAGTCCGAGGCACTGGCCCAAATGCTCCAGAGTCCGACTCATCAGTCGATGTCTCAACTTGTTCCTATAAATATTCCTCCTCCGACTCCTTTGAGCTCGGAGCCGGGGCGTCTCAGGACCGAGACTGTGGTAGCGTAGGAGCCGATACAATTGTCTTCGGCTCCGTCGTCGGCTCCGATTTCTTCTTTTGAAGAATCTCGGCGCCGGTCTTCCCTCGTCGGCTCCGAGGGGGTGAGTGGCATCGGACCCTTGTCCGACCCCCCTCTCCCTCTCGGTGCTTCGGCGCTGGTGAGCTCGGCTCCGACATCGGCCTCGGAGCCATCTCTGTCGGTGCCGAGGGAGGTTCTCAGCTTCTCGGAGCGGGGACCTCTGGCTCTGCCAGACAGGGGTGCGTTCGAGGTCATGCGGAGTGTGTTGGAACCTTGTTCGACTCCACAGTCGGCTCCGACCGCCCCTCCCTCTTCGGTGCCTTTGGTTATGTCGACTCACTCCCTCATCCCAGACCGCAGAGAGCCAGCTCCTCAAGAATCCCCTGTGGGGATCTCATCCTCTTCCGAGGCCTCCCCTGAATTGGCAGGGGAGCCCCCTAGGAAGAGAAAGTGTAAGAGGAAGCACATAGACTCACCTGAGTCTGTCACCTCTGACACAGATTTAGAGGATTCGAGGGTTCCCCGTTCCCCGTCTGAAGATGTCTCTTTGCAGACATTCTAGAGATCCTGAAACAGAGGGGAAATTGGCCAGCCCTTAACCCTTCGGAGGATGAATCTGTGTATCTTGAGGCGTTTGGCTCTTGCCCTTCCACCTCCTGGGTGTCCCCCCCCTTTGATCCCCTCATGCAGGTGTTTGCAAAGAAGGCCTGGACGGCTCCTGATTCAGTGGACCCTACCCCCAGGAGACCTTCCAAATTTATAACAGCACCAACTGACAAACAATTTCTCACAAAAGGTGTTTCTGTGGATGCTATGGTGGTAGCTGCTGCCACCAAGAAGGAACTAGCTGATCCTTCAGTGCCTGTTCATCCCCCTAATAAAGAATCTAGGTCTATGGACAGGTACGGGAAGCGGATGTTCTCGTCAGCGACCTTTACTATGCGTTCGCTGAACTACCTATGCCATTTTACTCGTCTTCAAAGAGACTTGATCAAAGAAGCGAGTGATATGTTGAAGGATCCTACAGCTGCGGGTTTTCAAGACAAGATGAACACTCAGCTGGCTACCCTGAACTCCATAGCTAACTCCTCCATGCACCTCCTTTCTTATGCGGCTGATGGAGCAAGCAGGGCCGCAGGGACAGGTGTGGCCTTACGCAGGCATGCCTGGATGCGGCTATGCAATTTTGCGGACCCCTTTAAAACGTCATTCACTAATTCCCCGTTTGATGGATCATCTCTTTTTGGTCCTCAAGTGAAAGAAACCTTGACTAGGTGCGAGACGGATGGCAAGACTCTTTCTGCCGTCGGAGTCCGTTTTTCTACTCCTTCTAGGCCTTACCCCAAAGGCCAGAAAAGTGGGAAAATGTGGTTCCGCAAACAATCTCAAGGGACTTCGCCTGACGCACAGAGTCGGTTCCCCGCCAGAGGCAGAGGGGGGAACAACAATGGTAGACGTCGCCCTAGAGGCAGGGGGGGTCCTCAGAACCAGGGCAATCGAGAAACCTTCTCTGATAAGCCCTTTCAGCATCCCTGAGGTGTTGCCCGACTGCCCACCTTCGGAGGCAGTCGGGGGAAGATTGTCACTGTACCCAGAAGCCTGGCTATCCCTGACTCAAGACAAGTGGGTACAGTCCATCATTTCCGAAGGCTATTCCATTCCCTTCGTTCGCATCCCAAGACAATCAAAAAAATCCCTTCCAGATGTTCCACCCGCTCAAAGGGATCTTGCAGCTTTAGAAATTTCAAAGCTGCTTGTAAAAGAGCAATTCAACCAGTTCCAGCAGACCAACAAGGATCCGGAATCTACTCCAGGTTCTTTTTAGTTCCAAAGAAAACAGGGGACTGGAGACCAATTTTGGATCTCAGTATCTTGAACAAGTCAGTCAAGAAAACAAGATTTCGGATGGTCACGCTGCAGTCCATCCTCCCCCTATTGGGAAAGAAAAGCTGGATGTGCTCTATAGATCTTCAGGATGCGTGCTATCACATAAAAATGAACAGACGCTCCAGAAGATTCCTCCGCTTCAGGCTGGGAACCAGTCATTTTCAATTCAGGGCCCTGCCCTTTGGTCTCACCACTGCCCCCCGGGTGTTTACCAAATGCATGGCAGTGGTAGCTTCTCACCTGAGACGTCAAGGATTCCAGGTGTTTCCATATTTGGACAACTGGCTCCTCACAGCTCCCACCAAGCATCTTCTTCTAATGGCCAGGGACTACACCTTTCGCATTTGTCAAAAGTTAGGCATTTCAATAAATTGCGAAAAGTCTGTTTTGTCGCCTTGTCGTACTATTACCTTCATAGGCGCAAATCTAGACACAGTCAACATGTCCGCAAGACTAACACATCAGAGAATAGCAGACATACACAAACTGGTCTCGCTCCTCTTCAGCAGCAACAGAATCAAAGCCAGGTTAGTTCTGAAAGTGTTGGGTATTATGATGGCTGCCATACCTCTGCTTCCATTAGCCAGATTCCACATGAGAATCCTTCAATGGATGCTCTTCATGCAATGGTCATACCAGCAACTTCCGATGTCCCACACCATTATGATCACGCAAACATGCAGAAATCATCTTCTGTGGTGGATGTCTTCCCCTCAGCTCTTATTGGGAAGACCTTTTGTTCCTTCCCCTCCGGTTGCTACTTTGACAACGGACGCCTCCCTGATCGGGTGGGGGGGGCATTATCAGGGCAGAACTGTCCAGGGCACATGGCAACCAGACGAATGCCACTTGCACATAAATGTTCTAGAGATGAGAGCAGTGCTTTTAGTGTTGCAAGCCCTTCAAGACTCTCTTCCCTTGGGAACGATAGCAATCCAGACGGACAATATGTCTGTAGTGTGGTATATCAACAAACAAGGCGGAACCAGGTCCTACCCCCTGTGTCGAGAAGCACTCAGACTGTGGCAATGGGCGATTTCTTCTCAGCGGTTTCTGATAGCAACGCACATCCCCAGGAAGTCCAATCAAATTGCGGACAAGTTGAGCAGAGCTATCCTCATGCCTCACGAGTGGTCTCTGAAAGACTCTGTTGTGAGAGAAATTTTTCTCAAGTGGGGTCAGCCTTGCTGCGACCTTTTGCTACTCCCAAAACAGCAAGTGCAGAGATTATTTCACCCTATTCCCTTTACCAGGCCAGCCCAGCAGAGGCGCTCTAGTCCAAGTTTGGCCCGGGGACTTCTGTATGCATTTCCTCCTTCCCACTAATCTCTCAAGTGATACAGAAAGCTATCGCTCAGAAGGCCTCGTTGATCCTCATTGCTCCTTACTGGCCTCGACAAGTTTGGTTCCCCTTTCTACATCACTTTCTGTTGGGCGACCTTGGCATCTGGACCTAGTTCCAGATCTTTTGATCCATCAGTCGGGTCAGTTTCATCGCTCCTTCCCTCTCTGAACCTCACTGCTTGGTTCCTCCTATTCCAACCTTAGCCAGGCTTCCTCAAATATCTCACTCTGTTCGAGATATTTTGATAGCTTCCCATAAATCTTCCACTCGAAGATTTATTTGAGTAAGTGGAAAGCGTTTAGCCTATTGGGCTCAAGGAAGGGACATAGATCCTTTCACTGCTTCCATCCAAATGGTCCTTGATTTTCTAGCTGAACTCTTCCATGCAGGTTCATCTCCTTCTACTCTTAAAGTTCAATTGGCAGCTATTTCTAACTTTCATGTGGGCATTTCAGAGTCTGCCATAATGTCCCACAAGCTTTGCAAAGCCTTTTGAAGGGAGTTTTTCTACTCAGACCTCCTATAAGAAATCCTCCTCCTCCTTGGGACCTAAATTTAGTTCTTAGTTCTTTGATTCTTCCCCTTTCGAACCTGCAGCCTCCTGTTCTTTAAAATTGCTATCATGGAAGACACTCTTTCTGGTAGCTATTACTTCAGCTAGAAGAGTTTCAGAACTTCATGCACTCAGCTGTCGACCTCCTTATCTGTTGTTCCATAAGGATAGGGTATCTTCTTGAACCAACCCGTCCTTTTTACCTAAGATAGCCTCGGCTACTAACCTGAATCAAAGCATTGACCTCCCTGTGTTTTTTCCAGAATATTCTAACAGGTCTGAACAAAAATTGCATTGGCTAGATGTTCATCGTCAGTTAAGGTACTATTTGGATAGAACCAAACAATTCAGAAAATCTGACCAGCTGTTTGTCTCTTATGCAGAAGGCAGAAAGGGACTTTCAGTTTCAAAGGTATCATTATCTAGATGGCTAACATCTCTGATTTCCCTTGTTTATGAAATTAGACACCAAAAGCTGCCTAACAAACCTAAAGCCCATTCCACCAGAGCTTTGGCTACTTCTGTAGCCTTCCAAGACAGACTGCCTATTGACACCATTTGTGCAGCGGCTACTTGGGCTACTCCTCACACTTTCATTTCTCATTATAAGTTGGATTTAGCTTCTAGGCATAGAGCTAACTTTGGTTCCACTGTTCTCAAGAGTCTGTTCCGTTAGGCCACCGGGACAAGGTGCTAGGGACGGTCCCATCCAGCAAGAATGAAGGCGAGATAGACAACTTAACATATAGAAGTTATGTTCTTACCATAACGTTCCATGTTAGTTGTCTTCTTCTCGCTTCTTCTTCCCCACCCTCCTTCCCCCTGGCCCGGACAGACCTAGAGGAGTTTGATTGTGACCTCTCTTTCTACCACCTCTTTACTTTAGGTATATGCTGCTGCGCATATTTTCCTGGATCAGGATGTAGGTCACCCTTCTCTTCTCCCTTGTTTATAGAGGTGGAATTTGTTTCTAGTTATTCTTTTATTATTATAAGCTGGGCCTAGCTTACAAACGAGATCTGAGGTAACTCACGCCTAGCATTGTGGGATATAAGGGGAGCCTCGAGCCGGTGGAACCAACTCTCGAGCTTTTAGAGTGGCCGAGTCAGAGCCGAGGTCGGCTCCGAACCCATCCAGCAAGAAGAAGGCGAGAAGAAGACAACTAACATGGAACGTTATGGTAAGAACATAACTTCTATTTTGGCTTTTCTGCTGATGCTTCAGTTGTACTTTTATCTTTGTTGTTGTAAATTATGTTATTTATACATTGCAAAATGCAATAAAATGTACTAAATTGTATTATACAGCTGTTTATTTACATTGCTCTCCACTGGATTAGGCATCAGTTTTCATGGTGTAAGGTCTAATTACTGTTTTTTTACCTCTTTGTATAAGGAAGCACAGCTGCCCAAGGCATTATTCAAATCATTCTCCTTTGAAACACATCTCCCTTTTATTTGCAGGGAAAATCCAGAGAAGATATTTGAATGGTTCTTTGAAGCAGCCTGCCCTAAGACATTAGACAAAGGTAATGTGAAAATATTTATTACTTGTTAGTAATTGCCTTGTAGAAAATACTCTGCATAAACCAACATTTTGTTGAGATAATGATTATAGATTTTAATTAAAACCTGGCAGTTACCTGGACAGACAACAGTAGTTCTAATGATTATTTGACCAAGGAATAAAACCACTGTATTAGTTTTGGATTGGTGCCTTCTTTGCGGAGCATGGATGTCCTCCTATTTTTGCATGGGTTTCCTCGAGGTGCTCCATTTTCCTCCAACCTTCCGAAGGCATGCAGTAGGTAGATTGGGCATGCTAAACTGGCCATAGGTATGAGAGTGTGTCTGACTGTGTGGTGTGGAAGAACTACCGGAGCAGGGCTAGCCATCCGGGGGTATAATTGCTGGGTGTAGATGACTGTCACTGTTAAAGCGACACCCCAACCGCATGTGGAAAATTTTGAAAAAGGGGTTGTGGATGGACGGATTTAGGTTTTTCAATGTTTAAAGAAATCTTTTTATTATTATATAAAAGACTGCCAGCAACAAGCAGAATATGTAAGTAATACATACGATTTTTTTTAAAACTGCAAACCCAGTTTATTGTACAGCAAGAATCATAGGGTTTTTGCTTCTTCCTGAAAAGAGTCAACTTATTCCCCCCCTGCTTCATGGCTGTGTGAAAGATGCATCTGCAGACTAAAATGTATATAAATAATTCAGTATTGCCTAATTGTTATAGCTAGGCTTGTTTCTGAGTTCACATCACATGCAATAAAACACTGCTGGAGTTGTTCTTTACAGTAATACCAGGTATACCAGTTCATTGGTTTTAATAGTAACCTGTTAGTTTATCATAGAAGATTAGGGTTTTAGCTGCTTGTCAGCTTTGTTCTGCAATCCTGAGTTTGATTCCCACAGCCTCCATTTGCCTACAGTGCGACATGGTTGAAGTCACTTAGCCAGATGGTGCTTCTGGGTCTCTGTTATAAAGAGGTATTTGTGCCTAATGGATAAAATAAGTGTGCTTGGATTCTTGCTGTTATTATAAATGTAAAACAAAAGCTTTTGGAGCACTAACTTCTCATATTGCAAAAGTACCTAATAACATATCAGTGCTATGGGAACAAGAGAATAATATTAACAGGCAAACCTGCGGTGACATGATCAGGTGGAGAGGAAGTCGCAAAGGTGAGGGGAGCTCTGCTTTGTTGCACCACTGAGTGACCACAGAGAGTTAGGTAACTGGTCAAGAAGACAGTTCAAATACATTCTATTTGCACAAGTAGGGGTCACTCTTCCAGCTGTGGGAGTGGACTCTGATTTATTTATGATTCTCTTCCTATTTCTTATTTCTTTATTATTATTATTGTTATTATTATTATTGTTATTATTGTTGTTATTATTGTTATTATTATTATTATTATTATTATTATTATTATTATTATTATTATTATTATTATTATTATTATTGTTAGTATCTGTCATGCACTGGTTCAGCAAGAAATGAGGATGCCTATAAAAATAAAAATATTAAAATAAAATATTATAATTGAAATTCACAGAATGTAAAAAAGTATGTATCCGGGATCTTATCCCACCCACATCACCTTATTGCTGTTTGATACGGCTTTGACGAGAACATTAAGTTTTAAACGTTTTGTTTCTTCAGTCTTGTTATACAACAGACATGCTTGTTGTACCACCTCAGAACTACATCTGATTTTCCGTAGTCATTTATTTATATTGCCATACTTGAGTATCTGTTGATATTAACTAATCTTGTTTCATTTTTCTGTCTTGATGCCTTCTCCCAGTAACAAATCAATCCTTATTGCCACGAGTTTCTTATTTTACTCAGTGCTGTAGCCTATAGCAACATCTTTGCAATGGTACTTTTGTCTTGGTGGGTGAGAGGGTTTAAGATCTACTGTAATTGGGTTCTGGTGGTACATAGATTTCAGAAGTGGTTATTCTGCAGGCATGGCATATAGGGCCATGTTTCTCCTGTTACCTGCCTTTATATACCAGTGTTAACCGGGTGGTCACTATGACAAGTACTCCTGGCCCCAAGTCAGAGACACATTTCAGGGGCATTCCTGCTTCCAGGTGCACTGGACAAGTTTTGAACAACAAATTCCGTCAAGAAAATGTGCACTTCCAGGACTGCTCTTGCGATTAAACCTCCAGATTCTCTGTTAAACTGAGAGGACCAGTATGAAAAGGAGTAATTTTGATGCCATGGTAGCTGGTGGCATTTGATGTACTAATCACTAGCTGTGCAGCAAACTTTATCTAGTTCCCTTTACGCATGCCTGGGGTATAGAAGCATTGTGATACATACAGAAAGGACATACAGACTATGCACAGAAAGCACCCCAGCCAGGAATTGAACCAGAGAACCTCTTGCTGTGAGGCAACAATGTTAACCACTGCACCACTGTGTCATGTACATATTCCTGGCTGTTTTAAAGTTTTAACATAAGGCTGGATGGGTGGATACTTACAGGACTTTACATCTGCTGACCCTTTCCTGGGGTGTTTTCTTTCAGGGGGCAGTAATATACTGTAACACCATATATATAACTCAGGGTCTGCAGTGAGCACTCCTATGCCAATGCACAATGCAGCATAAGACTGTACTGCCAAATAAGATGCTAGAGCATTTGAATGGTGTAAGTGCCCTGGGGTATGGTATACTGCACCATGGTGATGTACCATACTGATGGAATTCTGGGATATGTGAAGGGTGTACTTATTTCATTCTTTGAGGTAACACAATTTGCTGAAATTTTCTGCTGTACTGTCTCCCCAGGATTCTAAAAACTAAAAGGAATATTAGTACCTCAAGTCAATGCATTCCAGATTGCTAAATGATTCTGAACAGCACTTTCTGAATCCCAGCTTATTAAAGCATCTTCCCATTAGACTGAACCAGTTTTATGTAAACCTAACTTACTGAAAAATGTTGCAGGTACACACACACACAGACACACACACACATGCACAATATATATATGTATATATATGGGTGTAGGTTAGAAGATCGACAGCTGGGATTACCGACAACGCATGAGCGGGCGCCAGATGATCGACACTCGGAAGACCGGCCTTCTGGATGAAAACTCCGATGCCAGGGATAGTGAGTTGGAAAGAAGGCTGTGTGAGTATGCGGTGGTGACGGACGTTAGGGTGCGACTAAGGTAAGTGTGGATAGTGACAGTCTGTGGGGATAGGGGTGGGTTAAGTGAGTTAGGGTTAGGGCGCGGGTTGGGTAAGTGTGCGGTAGTGGTATTTTTTTGGGTTAGGGGCGAGTTAAGTGAGTTAGGGTTAGGGCACGGGTTATGTAAGTGTCTGGTAGTGGTATTTTTGGGTTAGGGGCGGGTTAAGTGAGTTAGGGTTAGCGGGTTATGTAAGTGTGGGGTAGTGGTATTTTTGGGTTAGGCGTGGGTTAAGTGAGTTAGGGTTAGGAGTCGGATTAGCTGAGTGTGCGATAGTGACGGACCTTAGCGTCAGGGTTTGGGTTAGGGTTGGGGGTAGTTGTGTGTGTGAGGTTTAGTGTGGGTTTGTGAGGATTTTGGTGTGCTTGTGTTCTGTGTGTGATTTTTGGATAAGGGGATGTGTTTTGTTAGTTGATTGTTGTTATTGTGGTGTGTGCAGTGTGTGGGGTTTCGTGTTTGTGGACCGTCGGTTACTTGTTTGTCGGGCATGTGAGTTGTCGTGTTTCTGGTTTGTCGATAATGTGGTGCCGATGTTTTTGTTGTCGGTGAGAGTGGCTGTCGAGCTTATGACCTAGAACCATATATATATATATATATATATATATATATATATATATATATATAAAGAGAGAGAAAGGTGAAGTCCTCCACATACAGATAGTTCTCCCCCCAGCAACTCCAGTGTAATATAATAATGTTCAGAGTTGCATTTAGGGGTGCAATAACAGACATTAATTAAATGTGTTTTCTGAAAGCTATTTTCATTTTGCAGTACTTGTACTCAAAAATCTGCCTTCAGAACAGTAATACTGATAGGGGTCTTGTTCTTTGGCTAGCAATATTGCCATGACCATAGCCCCCAGAACTATTGCCTTCTGTACTATATGGAGTATCTCTGTAAGAAGTTGGTGTTTTAGCCTAATTTATTCAGTTTATATTGTGAATGACATTGTGTGAGTTCCTATTCTCTGGTGTACACTGAAATATATGATATTGAAGATGGTATCATGCATTATCCCATCCAGCCTGACACCCCAAATGTTGCTTCGTGTCGCAAGTAAAGACATTTGATGTGTTCTGTCTACCAGTAGTGGGTACACGCTGAAAAAGTATAAAAACAAAGTTTTCTGCATACAAAATGAGGTTGCTAAGTAATTGAAAATAATTTTTTCTTCTCTTGTTTGAGAAGTGGTTTAACTTGGATGGGAGATAGGAAATTCACCCCGGGGATCACTTCTGTGGCTCTGCTTGACATGGGCACAGGAAAATAATTTTCTTGGGTGTCAAAAGCCAGGGTACCATTTGGCTAGGCTTATATAGGCGCTAGGGCCAATAGCCTCGCACCTACCTATGAACCTATGAACTTCAACCAGCTGCAAACTTTTTTTTTCAGAGTAATTTGCCTTAGAACTAAAAACCATGCAGCCAAAATGTTGATCTATTTCTGAATCCAAGGAAAATATTGGAGAATCCTGAAAATGCACATTGTGCTATATTTCTGAATGCCAATGAATTCTGAATGAATAACAACTGCTATGCACACCTACATGTATAAAATCTTTATATAACCACATACATTAATTCAAACATGAAACATAAAAATATGCATAAAAATACACATTTAAAAATTTAAAAAAATAGACCAAGAATATCTAATGATGGTCAGATCTATATGAATGCATATATTATATGTCTACTATCTGCGAAGGGGTCTCATCTTAAGTATAGGCTTTAGGGGTATGTATGTGTTTATATAAAGTTTTTATACATGTAGGTGTGCATAGCAGTTGTTAATAAATTTTGACAGATAGGTTTAGTCATATGACTATGTAACATGTGATGCAACATGAGTATAAAGGTGTGGTTGTTTTTAGTGCTTACATACACCTGAAGAAGCTTAATTGTGAAAGCGCTTGTGTTTGCACCAAGTAAAGGCCTATTCTGGATTTTACAGCCGTCCGCGTCTCATTTTTTATTGGACTTAATTAATTAATTGACTGATTGATTGATGCCTGAAAAATGAGGAATATATCTCATCACACGTAAAGGAGCTCATAATGATTTAGTATAATATTGTTCCCAAAATGAACACATGCCTTGATGTTATGGTAGGTTTGGACATTTTTACTGTATGTTATTTACCTGTTTCTAATTAAGTTGTTTAAGAAAGAGTTCAGTGAACAGTTGGATGTGAGTACAGTCAGTGACATGCAAGAAAACAGGAAACAAATAAAAGTTCTGAAGATTCTGGCAAGATAAGGACTTAGTTAAATATGGTACAAATAAAGCCTTTTACAGCAAGTATGGTAATTAGTGTGGTAAAAATAAATACTCTGCTGTTAACCAAGTCTGAGGAAACTGTGGAAGAAAGAATCATTTTGATAATATATGTAAAATAAAAGCTACAAAAAAATCAAAGAAAATGTATGGATCAGAACGTAGTCATGAAAATATATTATTTGTGAGCATGTTTGGATTGAAATAGCGAGTGTGTATTATGTGAAAATTAAAAATACAACAAAGTGAAAATTGCAGCCAGAAGCTGCAAATCTATAAAAAAAACACAGAATGAATAATCAAAGTGTGAAAGTCAGTGGTCCTGAGTAGTTTCCACTATGAAATCCCATGTAATAAGATGCCACGGAACCACATTGGTGAACCCAAATGCCAGAAACGATGGAATGGCAAAAACAAGAGTCCGTTCCAGACAGCTGACTTTGTGAATGCCTCAGCTATATTGTTCGACTTGTGATAGGATTGGCATGGAGAAAAGAACTCGCATTGTAAATGCAGAGCTCAACTGTGCATCACAGAATGATCAATTTAATGATTTAGACAAAGAAACCTTACATTTATTTACTGCTTTGGGCTGTTTATTAGGAATGTATTATAGTCAGACCAATCCTACATTGTACACTTTAGTGCTTGCCCAAAGAAAGTTCAAGTCACTATAATAGTCAGTTAAATGATCAGTTAAACCACATGAAGAAAACTGGTATGATTCAGAGACAAACAGAGATTACAGAATGAGTTATCAGCATGGTTAATGCAGTGAAGCCAAATATCTCTATTTGTATCAACACTGAATAATGGATAATGTTCTAGAAAGAGAGCATTGTCTGCTACGTCATACGTGGAGCTAAATATATTTCTGTGATTTTTGCAAATCAAGAATATTTTTATGAATAAGGCTTCATGAGAAATGTTCCAACCTGTGTACTTCTAATTTATTATTGGGAAGGTACAGATTTCAGATATAGCTGTGGCCAGAAATTGGAGGGCATTATAATGCTGTTAGTATAATTAATGATGTATTAGTATTTGAGCAAACCAAGGAACAGCATAATGTGAGACTGATTGAGTTGCCTAAAAGTCTTACAGTGAATAAGCTCAGGCTGAACAGAGATACATGGAACACATTTTCCCATTAGAAATTTGGAACCACATGCTGACAAAGTAACAGCCATAGGCTGATGCCTCAACCTGAGGACAAACAAATGTATTTATTTATTTGTTAGCATTTGTTTGCCAGAAAGGTTCAAATGAACATAAAAATACCTGTTTTCAGCAAAGGTCTATGGAGAAAAGCTTTAGGAATCAACATAGAACAGAACAGAAAACACATATTTAGATTAAATAGTATGTTGTTGTGTCTTTCGGCTTTTTCCCGGTTAGGGGTCGCCACAGTGGAACTCCGGTCCGCTAATGATTGGTAGCTGATTTTTACATGCCGAGTTACCAGCCCTGATGCACAACCTTCAACAAAGGTACACCCATTCACGCACGTCTCCACGCAGAAGACGCTCTAGCTGAGAATTGAACTGGACAGCGTCTGACTGTGAGGCGACAACGCTACCGCAGCACCACCACCGTTATAATAAACAAATTAAAACCTTGTTATGCAATCTATTGATAAAGATGATTAGACAAAGATACTAATGCAACTAGTGCTAGTAGAAAAATGAAATTTCACTTTCATTTTTCATGGCAATAAACAGATGAAATAGGCTAATAAGTGTTATAATTAACAGATACAGTGAATAGATTTCTGTGTCAACTCATTGCACATAGTCTAGGCTGCACAGAAGACCATAAATTGGTAATGAGGGTGGGAATAAGAGAAAGAGTAGATTTCTGGTTAGACGAGATATTAATGACAGCGGTAAAGTAAAAAAGGAAATTATGGGTGCAACGAGATGGAGTGTAATGCAGGTGCTTTAGAGGTGCGAGGAAGTGGTAAAGTGAAAAAGGAAATTATAATAGGGAACTAAGAGGTACTGGGGGGCTATGTGGGTGCAATGAGATGGAGTGTAATGCAGGTGCTTTAGAGGTATGAGGAAGTGGTAAAGTAAAAAAAGGAAATTATAATAGGGAACTATGAGGTACTGGGGGGCTATGTGGGTGCAACAAGATGGAGTGTAATGCAGGTGCTTTAGAGGTGCGAGGAAGTGGTAAAGTAAAAAAAGGAAATTATAATAGGGAACTAAGAGGTACCGGGGGGCTATGTGGGTGCAACGAGATGGAGTGTAATGCAGGTGGTTTAGAGGTGCGAGGAAGTGGTAAAGTAAAAAAAGGAAATTATAATAGGGAACTAAGAGGTACTGGGGGGCTATGTGGGTGCAACAAGATGGAGTGTAATGCAGGTGCTTTAGAGGTGCGAGGAAGTGGTAAAGTAAAAAAAGGAAATTATAATAGGAAACTATGAGGTACCAGGGGGCTATGTGGGTGCAACAAGATGGAGTGTAATGCAGGTGGTTTAGAGGTGCGAGGAAGTGGTAAAGAATGCTTGGCTGAGAGAAAAGGAAAATGTATGAAAAATATGGAAAGAAGCCTAGTCCAGCTTCATGGATTATGTACTTTCATTTTTAAATGTGCCTGTGGACATGTGGAGTTAAGAGGCTTGAGATATTACAGTGGAAAGAGGAAGTGTTTGAATATGGGCAGCAAGTCAGCTAGGGCTAGAGCAGGAACATTGTCAAGAATCAAGATTTCTAGAAATGGCATAGCAACATTCTAAGGTTATTCTAAACATTTCAAAAGTAACTGAATCATTCATATTAAAGTACTGTTGATGTGAGTAAGTCAACCACTTTACATGTAGATGTCTGTCAGACACAGACAGTCATTAAGTTCCAACACGGCACATGGATTGTTATCTTGTTTTGTGTTCTAATGCAGTCTGTCCTTTCTCAAAGAATTCTCTTTAATTTCTGGAACACCTTATGATTTTGTGTCTTATCCTTCTTAGCTAGTAATGCAGGCCCACTCATGCTTTTCTTAAGAAAGAAAGAAAAACAAAGTTTCTTATTTATTTATTTTTTTATTCATTTAACATTTGTTTACTGGGAAAGTCCGACTTGGAAAAAAGCCAATTTTCAGCGGTGGCCCAGGGAGAAATGCTCCAGACGCATGTGTTTGAAATTGTGGGAGGAAACCAGAGCACCCGGAGGGAACCCACACAAATGCAGGGAGGACATGCAGACTTATGTTTGAGGGGGAAGTAAACTGCCAGCTAGATATATACCTGGGAGCAGCAACTGGACAGAATCTTGAAACTGGCATGTTAACAAAGTAAAGGTGACTGTAGTCTGGTCCTTTGGAGATGGTAGATAACATCTGAAGAGAAACATAGAACTACCACATTAGCAAAGTAGATGTGATGGTAAGCAGGTCTCTCAGAGATGACCAAATTTATAAAGGTCTGACATACATGCTCTCACTGACCTGGGTATAGAAAAGACAATATAACTTCTGAGTTAACCCAGAGCCCTCATAAAAGCAGCTGCTATGTACAGAGCCCACCTTCTCATTTGGACTGCAAGGAATTAATTGTTCTTTCCTCAAGAAAAGGAAAAATTCCTGGAATGGCAATCTTGGATTTAGTATATGTGTGACGTCCCCTCTCTGGGCCAGTAATCAAGGAGCCTGAATCTGTACCAGTAACATTGGAGAGAGAAGTTCACTTGGGACAAAAATGGATACACCCAGTATTTTCAGATGCAGCTCTGTATCAAGCACAATTTCCCTTAAGAGCACACAGGGAACACACTCAGTCTAGGGTCTGGATTTCTCTCTCTCTCTATCTCTCTCTCTCTCTCTCCAGGGCCCCAGTAAGACTCCCCACTGGCACAGCTATAGAGTTGAGTCCTCAACTGAGTGTCCAAGTCCTCCACCATCTCTCTGTGCAACAAGTGCTTTATGTCCCTGCTCCAAGCAGCTGATGCACCCACATTGTTTGAGATTTGATTTGCACACACACACACACACACACACACACACACACACACACACACACACACACACACACACACACACACACACACACACACACACACACACACACACCTGGAAAGGCTGGCACAGATTTACTAGCTATTCCACCTTCTGCCCAAACTATAAGGTAGTTGCTGCCACCAAACACTCCAAAGCCAGCTACTCTGAGGCTCTTACAAAGGTATCCAATTATACTGAGTGAAATTATTAATACAAATGGTAGTGTTTTGACAAATGCAGTAAGGCTTTCAGGAGTGGTCACAGTGTCACTGAATAAATATAAACACTCTTGAAGGTTAAAATATTCTCTAAAGGAGCATCCATAATAAAAAGTATAAATATATTTAATAATAAATAATAAAAGAACATGAAAATGCTAAATATCTGTTTACAATAACCAGAGTTTCAGTCATAGGAAATATTAAAATAACACATATGAATATATTCACACAGATACAGAAAAACAGTACTTAAACTAATCTCAGTATATTTTCCTGACTGAGCTAAAGAATTACTATTCACTGGTTCCCTGGCAAGATGAAGTGGGTGAGAGATCCTTGTCAGGTTACAAAAACAGACTGCCTTGAGACTTCAGTCTCATCTAGGATTAAAATATTATATGTGAAAAACATTGAGCAGCTTCCCTGCCCCCCGTGGGAGTGGTTACTGACTTGAAACTGTAGTTTTATTGACCAGTAGGGGTCATTTCCAAAACTCCTTCATCTTCCCCTCTTAAAACCTAGTTGCCTTGTGGGTTTGGCGTCTTTTCAGGCTTGTTGGCTGTTGGTGAAGCACCCATCAAGAGGAGAAAACGCTGAGAGAAGAAGGGAGCCACTTTTGAAATTTTAAGTATTTTTTCTCTGTTTATTTGCTAAGTTTTTCTGCATAGTTGCCTAGTTTGAGCATTTTCTGTCTTATTAAACTTGATTTCTGCATTAGTAGCTGTATTTAGAGCACAACCAAAAGCTGTTTACTGAATTTCCTGTTTGCACTTAATTTTAAAATCGTTTTTTCTCAAAACTTGCATATTTTCTGTCTTTGACCTAGCACTCTTGTGTGGGGTCATTTACTGCACTGTTATAACTTGATATTACTTGTGAACCTCTGCTATCTCTGAAAAAACAAAAAATAAAATCTTGCTTTTTCCCCACTTTTCTGAGATTTAAAAAAGTTCAGTTACAGGCTTGCTGTTCTTGAACTGTTTGTAAGTTTCTGTGAGGCCATTTTTGCTTGGGCTAAAGGAAAGTCTCTCTCTGTTGATCAGTGACAGTGAAAAACATTGATCAGCTTCCCTGCCCCCCGTGGGAGTGGTTACTGACTTGAAACTGTAGTTTTATTGACCAGTAGGGGTCATTTCCAAAACTCCTTCATCTTCCTCTCTTAAAACCTAGTTGCCTCGTGGGTTTGGCGTCTTTTCAGGCTTGTTGGCTGTTGGTGAAGCACCCATCAAGAGGAGAAAACGCTGAGAGAAGGGAGCAACTTTTGAGATTTTAAGTATTTTTTCTCTGTTTATTTGCTAAGTGTTTCTGCATAGTTGCCTAGTTTGAGCATTTTCTGGCTTGTTAAACTTGATTTCTGCATTAGTAGCTGTATTTAGAGCACAACCAAAAGCTGTTTACTGAATTTCCTGTTTGCACTTAATTTTAAAATCGTTTTTTCTCAAAACTTGCATATTTTCTGTCTTTGACCTAGCACTCTTGTGTGGGGTCATTTACTGCACTGTTATAACTTGATATTACTTGTGAACCTCTGCTATCTCTGTAAAAACAAAAAAAAAAAATCTTGCTTTTTTCCCACTTTTCTGAGATTTAAAAAAGTTCAGTTACAGGCCTGCTGTTCTTGAACTGTTTGTAAGTTTCTGTGAGGCCATTTTTGCTTGGGCTAAAGGAAAGTCTCTCTGTTGATCAGTGGCAGTGAAAAACATTGAGCAGCTTCCCTGCCCCCCGTGGGAGTGGTTACTGACTTGAAACTGTAGCTTTATTGGCCGTATTGGGTCAATTCCTGGCTCTTTCCAGCCTCTGCTATCAAGCACGCTTTAGCGTGCTTGAGCACGATTTAGCGCGGAGTTGCCACTAGAGCAGCATCGGGCAGCGCCGGTTTAACAAGGTTAAACTTTTTCTGGCTCCATAAAGTCTGTTCTTCATTTTTTCCCTTAGAACTGCTCTACTAGTAATCTAAACAGTCTATCCCTTAACTAAACAGTGCAGCACTTGTTCCTAAAAAGTTTTTTTTTTTTTTTTCCTCCAAAAAAAAAAAAAAAAACTCAGCACTTGTCTTAAAAGCATCTTCTTTTCAGGCTTAGCACTTCTGTATTATACAAAGTCCCTCACTAGCGAAACCCCCACCCCAGGAGTACCCACTTCCTTACTAAGTCCTCTCTTATTCAGTTACACCCCTAACTTCTTAATTTCTCTAGCATGTCGAAGGGCCAGATGCTGGCATCCTCTCCTGTCCAGTTGGTGAATCTGGGAATATTGAGGCAATGTTACAATTGCCTCATGTACACAGACAACCCTCTCCTCCTCCCACATAACACAAATACTTGCGAGAGATGCAGCTATTTAGCCAAACTGGAGGCTGAGCTCTCTCAACTCAGGACTGGCAAGACCAGACAGGAGGAGAAGGCAACTACACACACCACAAAACTAGTCTCACATAAAGCTACCACAACAATGAATCAAACACATAAACACACAAAGACATACTCGGAGGCTCTGAGCAAAAATTTACCTAAACAGCAGAGGCCTCCAAAGCAGACACCCAAGCAACCGCCACCTCATGACGCACCACAGGCAACACATAAACCACAAAATCAGTGTGCAAAGCAGTCACAGCCCTTAAGGCCAAATACAACACCAAACATACTTGTCATAGGTGACTCCATAGTCAGACACACTGACGTCCCACTCACCAGGCTGAACAAGGAGAGGGTCACAGTAAGCTGCCTATCGGGCACTAGAATCCGCCACATAACACAAGCACTCGGGTCACTCCACAGCAAGTACAAATATGACACAGTCATTGTCCATGCTGGTGTGAACGACCTGAGATGTACCTCCCTGGACTACATGAAAAGAGACATAGAGGAGCTCTCTGATTATGTAGCCCAGGCAGGTATGACCCTGACCCTGAGCAGCATCCTTCCTTCACCAAGAATGATGCCACAACATAGAGACAAGATGATCAGCTTTAACAATTGGCTTAATTTCTGGTGTCATTCAAAGGGGATCCAGTGTCTGTCTGCCTGGGATGACATGCTTGACAAGCCACGCTGCCAAGGGCGGCTTGCACCTGTCCCCTGGGATTCCGGATATTGGCTAAGGCTCTTGCCACCCCCATAGTGCCTTTTTTAGGCAAGGCTCAAATTCTAAACCTACCACCCTAGAAAACAAAAATAGGAAGAAACTAAGGGTAATGCTGCTCAATGCCAGAAGTCTAAATCTCAAAATGCACGCACTCGAGGCCCTTCTCAGTATGGAGAACATCGATGTCTGTGCTGTGACTGAAACCTGGTTCAAGGCTCCTGAGAGCACCCCGGCACTATCAGGTTTTACCTCATATCATGCATTCCGGCCCCAAAACCCGGACCACACCACAAAAGGAGGGGGTGTATCCATATTCATCAAGGATACCCACACCTCCAGGTTGGTGGCAACGCACGAAGCATCGGAAACCATCCAGGTGCAATTAACCATAGGAAAAACTGCTCTACAATTTGTAGCATGCTACAGGCCACCCTCTCAAACTCAGGAACCCCACACAGCCTTCCTGAAGACACTGGAGGGTATAAATGTATCTCCAAACACCATTGTATTGGGTGACTTCAACTACCCGAATATAGACTGGGAACATTACTCAAGCCCAAACTTTCTAGCCCAAAGGTTCCTGGAGTTCATAAAGTCAAATGCCATGGAACAGCTAGTCACCATTCCCACACGAGGAGAAAATATACTAGATCTCATCATCACAAACATGGGGACAAAATGCTCCACGCCGGAAGTATATCCCTCATTGGTGAGATCAGATCATAAACTAATCTCACTGGATATCCACATCCCGCCCCCACCCCAAACAAAAAAGACCACAGTGAAGAACTTCTCTAAAGCAAACTTCACACTACTCAAGACTGGTGTGGTATCCTTCAAGGCCCCCGAGCCAGTGGAAACCACAAACCAAGCTGCGGAAGCCCTTACAAATGCCTTCTACGAACACCTCCAGGACTACATGGATCAGGCAATCCCTAATAAAACCAAGACTCTTTCCACCAAGGGCAAACGTCCAGTCTGGTGGACCCCAGCCATAAACAAACTTTACAATAAGAGGAGAAAGCTGTTACATGATAGAGCAAAATCCATAAAAGAAGACACCTTTGATCATTATTAGTAAAAAAATACGAGCTCTCATAAAATCATCCAAGGCCAACTTTGAGAGAAAAATTGCCATAGATTCAAAAGACAATCATAAGGCCTTCTTCAGCTATGTTAGAAACCTGGGTGGAAATTCCCAGATATGCTCAGAATTAGTCCAAAATGATACAAAAATCACTGAACCCACAGACATTGCCAACATACTGGCAGACAGGTTCAGTGCAAACTTCACCCCCTCTCCCCAAAAGGAGAGATAACTATCCCAGCGGAGTGCAGCCTCCCAGACATCTCCAATGCGCAGGTGAAAGCTGCTCTCTCTAAAGCTAAAAACACAGCATGAATGGGACCGGATGGTGTCCCCGGCTGTGTGCTACCTTGAACTCAATGAGGAACTAAACCCGCACATAAGGCAGCTGTTTAATCTTAGCCTTACCACAGGATACGTGCCCAAGGAGTGGCGTGCGGCAACTGTGGTCCCACTCCACAAAGGCGGTGTCTCTGGGACCCTGGTAATTACCGCCCCATAAGCTTAACAAGCCTGGTCTGCAAAGCTATGGAGAGGATCATAATGGAACTCATAAACAAAGACATAGAGGACTTGCAGACATTGGACCCGACCCAGTTTGGCTTTGTCAAGGGCAGATCATGCCTTTTGAACTTGGTCGACTTCTTCGAAACAGTCACCAAGGCCATTGATGAGGGAAAGGCAGTCCATACAGCCTACCTTGACCTTGCAAAAGCTTTCGACACAATACCCCACTCGGGTATTATAGAGAAACTTACCAGCTTAAATATAAACCCATATGTCATAAGATGGGTTGCAAACTGGCTAAAGGACAGAACCCACAGGGTTAGAGTAGCTGGCGCCATGTCAGACTCCAAGCCGGTCACAAGTGGTATCCCACAGGGCTCAATCCTTGGCCCCCTGTTGTTTGGCATCTACTTCTCAGAAGTACAGGCAAACATAGGAGGACTATGGCTGACAAAGTTTGCAGATGACTGCAAACTGGGAGCCATAGTGGAAAGTACATCGGACACAGATATCCTTCAGAGGGGTCTCACGGAAACTGATAGCTGGTGCCAGAGCCATGGCCTGAAGTTAAATGCCAAAAAATGTATAGTCATACCCTTCGGGAAAAACAAGGTAACCCCAAGCTACCATATAGGTGGCAATCCACTAAGCACAGAAGAGGTTATCAGGGACCTGGGGACCCAGGTTGACAGTGGCCTTTCTTTTGACCCTCACATTGCTAAAGTGGTTAGAAAAACCTTCTACATTGCCCACCTGATCATGAAGGGATTCACATCCAGATCAAGTGAGGTCATTGTTCCCCTGTACTCTTCACTTATCAGACCAATGATCAAGTACAATGCCCCATTCGGGATGTATCTCACCCGACGCCTGCAGCAATTGGAGAGACCCTAAAAGTTCCTCACCAAAACGATAAAGGGACTCCAAAATCTGTCATATGCTGCCAGACTGAAGAAACTCCAGCTCTATTCAGTCGCATACCGTCTGCTCAGAGGTGACCTGTGCCTGACATAAAAGGCCATGTCCAACCCGGAATTAATGGACATGCTCCACCTCAAAAAATCCAAATCTACCAGATCCACTAGAGCAAGCGACTTAAACCTTAGCACGGATATAAATAGGACATGCTGGAGGGATAGATTTGTCACCCAGAGACTCCCTATGTTGTGGAATAAAATCCCGGTCCATGTGAGGCAGAGCACCTCGCTGGCTGTGTTCAAGAGAAATCTTGACCGGTGGATGGGAGATCGTAGGTTTACCCCGGGAATCATCTCTGTGTCACTGCTGGACAGAGGCACAACAAACTAATGGGCACAGTATTTTTTAACATAAGGGGTGGCGTAAGCCACAAAACTCTGGGCTAGGCTTATAAATGCCTTAGGGTAGATAGCCTAGTATAAACCTATGAACCTATGAACCTATTACAGAGCTCTTGGTTAGGAGCTGCCAGGATTTAGCACTTATATGTCAATAATCCACAAACATAGAGCTTTGCTAAGATGTGTTATAGCATCTAGAAGCCATAAAACAATTTCAAACTTCTACCCTTCCAGAGTAGCAATTATTTCACTGCAAAAGACAATGCAAAAGGTTTACTAGTACGTGTTTTCACACAGATTTCAACTCTGGCTGCAGTCAGAACTGTAAGATACAATCTTTATGACCTAAAGTAAGTAATTTAATTTCTTACTATTTTTCAAAGTTAGCTGGACTGAGATTAACCTCTTCTCTTTCAATATCCTATCTACAACAGTACAGTCTGATACAACTGTATATTTCTTTTCTGTCAAGCAGGACACACTGTTGATACATTTTTTAACACAAACAACTTTACAAATACATTTTCAACACAAGCATCTGTACAAATCAGTTTGATATACAAATGTCATATAATTCTTTACAAAATTCCAGCTAGCTGTGCTGGCATACTATATGTTACACATCAGCTGCCCTACTTCTCCTGGCATAGCTGGCAATACCTCACATCATCACATCTCTCCCCCCTTTGAAGACAAGCTAGTTTTTCAAGTGACCTTTGAGAAATGTTGCTTGAGAGGAATGGGCCTGTTTGGGAATCCATTAACCCATGCCCTGTCTTGAGAGGCTGTTTGCATTGGCATTTCTCACCCAACTACAGTGCTGCACTGTCATATGATATGCATGAAACACTAGGCTCCAACTTAATAAATTGGCATTTTGCTGGCCGGCCTGAAGTAACCATGTTAAGGAATTGTGGTCTGTAACTACAGTGAATTTCCTTCCACACAGATGGGGTTGACATTTCTGCAATACCTACACTATAGCTAGACATTCTTTTTCTCCTGCATCATAGTATTCCTCCCTGGGTTGGAGTCTGTGGCTGAGATAAACCACTGGGTGCTCTTCTCCCTCTGTGGAAATCTGGCTGAGTACAGCCCCTACCCAGTGGCTCGAAGTATCCACCTGCAGAATAAATTCTTTGCTGTAATCTGGACTGGCGAACATGGGGGTCCTTCCAAAGCACCTTTAAGCTTTTGGAATGCCTGCTCACAAGCTAGGATCCACAGTACCTTCTCTGGCCTTTTTGTCCTTGTCGTGTATGTGAGGGGGCAGCTACTGTACTATAATTGGGAACAAATTTTCTGTAGTACCCCACTGTCCCCAAGAATGCCCTCACCTGCATTTTGGTAACAGGGGCAGGCTACACCTGAATAGCTTCTATTTGTGGCAGGTTCTGGCCTGCTCTTACCATTCCCCACTCTATGTCCCAGGTAGAAGACTTCTGCCATACCAAGCTGACACATACTGGGCTTAATGGTCAACCCTGCCCTTTGCAGTCTGCCCAGGACCTCCCTGACATGCTGAAGATACTCTTGCCAGGAGTAGTTGTAGATGGCAATATCATCCAGGTAAGCAAGGGTGTAATATCCTGCTCCTGCTAAGATGCAATCTACCAACCTCTGGAAAGCTGCTGGGGAATTTTTCATCCCAAAGTGCATCTTTGTGAACTCGTATAATCTGAAAAGAGTCACAAAGGCTGACCTTTCTCTAGCGGTGGGAGACAAAGGCACCTGACAGTAGCCCTTGGTCAGATCAATAGTGGTCAGATACTTAGCCCCACCCAGCTGCTCTAAGGCTTCATCTGTCCTTGACATGGGATAAACAAATGACTCTGTGTGACTATTTAGTTTTCTGTAATAAACACAGAACCTAGTGCTGCCATTTTCTTTGGTACCAGCACCAGTGGGGAGGCCCAGGGACTGCTGGACTCCTGGACTACCCCCAGTTCCAACATTTCCTGTAGCTCCTCCCTCACAGTCTGTTTGACTCACTCAGGCATCTTGTAAGGGGCCTGCTTGATATGCCTTTGGTGTCTTATATCCAAATGGTGCTGCACCAGGTGAGTACACCCAGGTTTCCTAGTGAACATGCCCCCAAACTCCTGCAACACTGCTTGGATTTCTCAAACCTGGGTAGGGGATAGCCGCTGTGACATTGCTACCCCTTCCACTGAGGTGTCAGTCCAAGCCTCACTGAGGAGATCAGTCACCAGATCCCCCTCAGACTCCACCTGCCATCCACTGCAAATACTCAGCACAAGGCCCTCTCTATCATGGTAAGGTTTCATTATGTTAAAATGGTACAATCTGTGCCCCCTGCCTCCTGCCTAGCAGTTCTGCCATGTAGTTAACATCACTGATCTTCCTTACCACTTTGAATGGTCCCTTCTAAGCTGTCTGCAGTTTATTGTGTCTGACAGGAATGAGAACCATAACATGGTGTCCCACAGCATACTCTCTGGCTCAAGCTTTCCTATCATACCAGACCTTTTTCTGTTTCTGGGCTCCTGCCAGGTTCTACTGAGCCAAGCCCAAGAGCTCCCTAAGTCTTGTCCTGAGGATTAGGACATTTCCCACAACAGACTCCTTGTGGGATTCACACTCACCCTCCCACTTATCACGCACCAAATCTAAAGGCCCACTCACCCTATGCCCATACAGCAACTCAAAAGATGAAAAACCTGTGGATTCCTGGGGTATCACTCTGTATGCAAACAGCAGATGGGGCAAATATTTGTCCCACTCTGTCTTAAATGGGCCTACAAATGCCCATAGCATAGTCTTTAGTGTAGAGTTTAACCTGCCCACAAGACCATTAGTCTGGAGATGGTAGAGGGCGGTGTTTAGGTGCTTCACCCCACAGTGCTTCCACAGATGAGCCAGCAGGTATGACATGAAGTTGGCACCTCTTGTCAGTCAGTATTTTTCTCAGGAAATTCACCTAACAGAACCCACACTGTAAAAGTTGCAGACTTCAAATCTGACTTCAAACCAGTGACAAGTGGAGTACCACAGGGTTCAGTCCTGGGACCTCTCCTGTTTGGTATGTACTTCTCTGAAGTACAGGCTAACAATGAAGGCCTTTGGCTAACAAAGTTTGCAGATGACTGCAAACTAGGAGCCATAGTCGAGTCCCCAAATGATGTGGACATCCTACAGAAGGGCCTCACTGAGACAGATGCCTGGTGTCAGAGCCATGGCTTCAAGCTCAATACCAAAAAGTGCATTGTCATCCCCTTTGGTAAAACCTCTGTACTCATGAACTACCACATAGGCGGCAGTCTACTTAATGCCGAATGTGTGATAAGAGACCTTGGGACCCAGGTGGACAGTAGTCTCTCCTTTGGTAATCACATCTCCACAGTAGTCAGGAAATCCTTCTATGTGGCACACCTCCTCACAAAAGGGTTCTCATCCAGGAAAAAAGAGGTTATCGTTCGCCTCTACTCAACACTCATTAGACCCATTATATAGTACAATGCCCCTTTTGGAAAGTACCTCAGAAGACATCTGGAGCAGCTGGAAAGGCCACAGAAGTACCTCACAAAGAGGGTTACTGGCCTCAAACAGATGCCATACACCGACCATCTCAAAAAACTCCAGCTTTACTCCGTAGCATATCGCCTACTCTGAGGTGATCTCTGCCTAACATATATAAAGCTATGTCAAACCCAGAGCTGTTGGATATGCTACACCTAAAGAAATCCCAATCCCTCCAAGCTACACACTCTAGGGACCCTAAACCTTATCACCACAATAAAAAGGACATGCTGGAGAGATAGATTCCTGTCACATAGACTTCCCATACTCTGCAACAAGCTACCCATCTATGTCAAGGAAAGTTCCTCATTAGCACTCTTCAAGAAAAATCTTGATGATTGTATGGGAAATAGGAAATACACCCTGGGGAATCACTTCTGTGGCTCTGCTCGACACAGGCACATGAAAATAACTGGGTGGCGTAAGCTAGGGAACCTTGCTGGCTAGGCTTACTTTGGCCTTTGGGCCAATAACCTAGTACCTGCCTATGAACCTATGAAACCTACCCTGCTGAAAATCTCTAACAAAGCATTTGCCACCTTCTCTTCCTTGATGGATGACAGAGCCTCCGTGTCAGGGTACCTAGCAGCATAATCTACTGCCACCGGGATATACATCTTCCCTGTGGTACTTGGAGTACTCAGAAGCCCCACAATATCCATAGCTACTCTCTGAAATGGCTCTTCAGTCACAGCTAGAGGCATCAAAGGAACTTTGATATTGTGTCCTGCCTTGCATATTTTTTGGCACTGCTCTCAGGTCCTGCAGTACCTTGTTACATCCCTGGAAATCCCAGGCCAATAGAAGTTCTGCATAAAATGTCTCATGGTACACTTTATGCCCATATGACCTGCAAAAGGAATGACATGGGCTATGGCTAGAACCGCCAGATGGTAGGCTGTTGGCACTACCAACTGCTGTATTACCTCACCCTCTAGTCCTTCCTCAGGGGTGCACTCCCTATACAGTAACCCTTTGTTCCAGTATACAGACTCCCCCTTTCCTTAAGAATCAGGTGCCTCCTTGGCTACCTCCCTCAAGCCTCTTAGTGTAGGATCTGAGAGCTGAGTATGTCTCAACTCTATCTTTGTAACTCTTCCCAGCTCCCCTTCCACAAGACGTCTAGTATCCTCTGACAGTGGTGCCTCACTGTCAGCCTGGCTACTACCACTCACTTCTGCCCTTGCAGTCACTCTGTCCAAGGGAACATCAGCAGCTACCAGTAGTTGGGCTCGTCTTCAGGCTCACTGCTACAGGGTAGCTTCCTCCCTGAAATAGCCACCTCACCAACCCTGGCTTCAGGTGCAGGGTCTGTCTGGGTATCCCCAGGATACCAGACCCACATGCCTGTCTCCAAGCCTGATTTTGTGCAACTGCATACACACAGGGTACTGCATTATCAAAATCATTCCCTATCAAGACATCTGCAGGGATATCCTCAAACACACCTACTTGCTTGCTTCCTCTTCCACCCTCCCAGTCAAAGTGAACCCTGGCCAAAGGCATTTGAAATGGGGTCCCTCCTAAAGCTCTGACTGGAGTGCACTGCCCAAGCAAGTACTGCTCCTTTCTAACCACTGGAGGCTGCGTCTCTCTTAGCAGTGGGCTGTTTTCAATCCACTAAGATTGGGTATAAACTCGTGATAGCTGTTGTGTCCAGACAACTTGCCATTGGCATACTGTTATTCCTGCTTGCTGGCTCCCCCACCTTTTGTTCCCCATCTTGCTTCTGTGAGCATCTATATGATACATGGCTCCAGTTGCTGCATTTAAAACATTTGATCCTGGCCATGTATCTGAACTATTGGCTTCCCCTGTTACTGGCAGAATCTGATGGGGTGGTTTAGGCTGCCCACCATGGGTTTCCTTATATCCATGTGCAGCACTGGGTATCCACTTCCTGTACAGTGATGCCCTGCTTGCTAAGTAGAGATCCCCTTTTTTCAAAGGTCATCTGCAGAGTTACAGTCATGGCCTGCCATCAAGATTCTCATGTCCTCAGGCAAAGTGCAAAGGGCTTGTTCCCTCACCAAAAGGTCTGCCAGGTCTTCAAAAATGGTGACCTGACACCCACTCACCCACCTATGAAAATAAGTGCTTAACTCATCAATACAATCACACACACTTTTATCTCCCTTGTGTCTATGCTCACGAAACTTTATTTCTGAAAGTTTCGGGTGTTAGCTTAAAACATTCTAGTAAACAATGTTTTACTTTGTCATAGTTTAAACAGTCAAAATCAGACAATTTAAAAATAGCAGTTACAGCTTTACTATGGAGTAAGGGAGTCAGGAACCGTACCTAGAGCCCTCGGTCAACGTTATACTGTTCACATAATTTTTCCAATATTTGAATAAAATTATCAAAATGATCACCTTCTGTAAACTTTGAAAGGCATTTACTGACCTTTATTCCTTCTGGGGTTTGGTTATTCCCTCCCCCATGACCTCCATGACCCTGATGAAGAGTCATCATCTTCCTCTCGTTAATACTGATTCTCATTTTCTTCAGCCTCCAAACAACGTGCTCTCTCTGCTGATTCTAGTTCCATCTGTTTTGCCTTTCACAGTCTCTGCTGATTCTAGTTCCATCTGTTTTGCCTTTCGCAGTCTCTCTGCTGATTCTAGTTCCATCTGTTTTGCCTTTCGCAGTCTCTCTGCTGATTCTAGTTCCATCTGTTTTGCCTTTTGCAGTCTCTCTGCTGATTCTAGTTCCATCTGTTTTGCCTTTCACAGTCTCTCTGCTGATTCTAGTTCCATCTGTTTTGCCTTTCACAGTCTCTCTGCTGATTCTAGTTCCATCTGTTTTGCCTTTCGCAGTCTCTCTGCTGATTCTAGTTCCATCTGTTTTGCCTTTCACAGTCTCTCTGCTGATTCTAGTTCCATCTGTTTTGCCTTTCGCAGTCTCTCTGCTGATTCTAGTTCCATCTGTTTTGCCTTTCGCAGTCTCTCTGCTGATTCTAGTTCCATCTGTTTTGCCTTTCACAGTCTCTGCTGATTCTAGGTCCATCTGTTTTGCCTTTCACACTCTCTCTGCTGATTCTAGTTCCATCTGTTTTGCCTTTCGCAGTCTCTGCTGATTCTAGTTCCATCTGTTTTGCCTTTCACAGTCTCTCTGCTGATTCTAGTTCCATCTGTTTTGCCTTTCACAGTCTCTCTGCTGATTCTAGTTCCATCTGTTTTGCCTTTCACAGTCTCTCTGCTGATTCTAGTTCCATCTGTTTTGCCTTTCGCAGTTTCTCTGCTGATTCTAGTTCCATCTGTTTTGCCTTTCACACTCTCTCTGCTAATTCTAGTTCCATCTGTTTTGCCTTTCGCAGTCTCTCTGCTGATTCTAGTTCCATCTGTTTTGCCTTTCATAGTCTCTGCTGATTCTAGTTCCATCTGTTTTGCCTTTCGCAGTCTCTCTGCTGATTCTAGTTCCATCTGTTTTGCCTTTCATAGTCTCTGCTGATTCTAGTTCCATCTGTTTTGCCTTTCGCAGTCTCTCTGCTGATTCTAGTTCCATCTGTTTTGCCTTTCAGTCTCTGCTGATTCTAGTTCCATCTGTTTTGCCTTTCGCAGTCTCTCTGCTGATTCTAGTTCCATCTGTTTTGCCTTTCACAGTCTCTCTGCTAATTCTAATTCCTTCTGTTTTGCCTTTCACAGTCTCTCTGCTGATTCTAGTTCCATCTGTTTTGCCTTTCACAGTCTTTCTGCTGATTCTAGTTCCATCTGTTTTGCCTTTCACACTCTCTCTGCTGATTCTAGTTCCATCTGTTTTGCCTTTCACAGTCTCTGCTGATTCTAGTTCCATCTGTTTTGCCTTTCGCAGTCTCTCTGCTGATTCTAGTTCCATCTGTTTTGCCTTTCGCGGTCTCTCTGCTGATTCTAGTTCCATCTGTTTTGCCTTTTGCACTCTCTTTGCTGATTCTAGTTCCAGCTGTTTTCCCTTTCGCAGTCTCTCTGCTGATTCTGTTTCAAAGCTTTTGGTCTGCAGTTCAAGTCTCTTTAACTCCAGATGGATTTTTAAGTCCTCTGAGGAAAAGAAACTGTCCTGTTTCTGATGGCTGCAAATTCCCGTCCCCAGTCTGGTTATGCTCCTGGTTGCTGGTCTGAGCTGCGACTAAGCTGAAATCATGTCCTCTTTAGTCAAGTTGGCATGCACCAGTGCTTTGGCTTTGCACACCTTGGCCAACTGGTTCTTTGTCTGCTTACCATAATCCTCTGCTGACATCTTTGCCTATTTTCCTGAGAAAACTAAACTAACAGAATAAATAAAAACTGTTGTGAAAATGAAACTCTGTATGTTTGCCTTGTGGCTCCTTGAGAGTACACCCACCTTCAGTGACAACTGCCTACAGGCTACAGAAGTTCAGTTACTATCCATACCACTGCTCACAATATGTGATGTCCCCTCTCTGAGCCAGTAGTCAAGGAGCCTGAATCCTCACCTTAACATTGGAGAGGGACATTCACTTGGAACAAAAATGGATACACACAGTATTTCCAGATGCAGCTCTCTGCATCAAGCACTATTTCCCTTAAGAGCACACAGGGAACACACTCAGTCTGCGGTCTGTATTTCTCTCTTTCTCTCTTTCCAGGGCCCCAGTGAGACTTCCCACTGGCAAAGCTATAAAGTTGAATCCTCAACCAAGTGTCCAAGCCAAGTCCTCCACCATTGTCTTTGGGAAACAAGTGCTTCGTGTCCCTGCTTCAAGCAGCTGACACACACACATACACACACACACACACACACACACACACACACACACACACACACACACACACACACACACACACACACACACACTCTGAGGTTTGATTTACGCACACACACACACACACACACACACACACACACACACACACACACACACACACACACACACTCTGAGATTTGATTTACGCACACACACACACACACACACACACACACACACACACACACACGCACACTTACTAGCTAGATTTACTAGCTATGCCCCCTTCTGCCCAGACTATAAGGTAGTTACTGCCACCAAACACTCCAAAGCCAGCTACTCTATTCTTACTAAGGTACCTAATTATACTGAGTTAAATTAATATTAATACAAATAGCAGTGTTTCGACTAATGCAGTAAGGCTTTCAGGAGTGGCCACTGTGTTTCTGAATAAATGTAAGTACTCTCAAAGGTTAAAATATTCTCTAAAGACCAGCCACAATGAAAAGTTTAAATGTTTAATAATAAATAATAAAAGAACACGAAAATACTAAATATCTATGTATGGTAAACACCAGCGTTTGAATCACAGGAAATATTAAAATAACATAGGTAAATGTATTCATACAGATATAAAAAAATAGTACTTAGCAAATCTCACTATAGTTTCCTGTTTGATCTAAAGAATTAGTATGTGTCATTATATAAGGAATCTTAAAAAACTGCGTCTGTTTAAGGAAGCAGTATACATTCTTAAGTTTGATACTCTGCACCCACATGGGTTGAATGAAGAGTTAAATTGGAGACAGTTAATTTAATTGTTTAATTGTTTTATTTTCATGTTTTTTAGTATTTAGGCAAGTTCTTTTATGATGTTTCTTTACTCCTTGAGGGCTTTTTTAGCTGAGACATCAGAGAGAGAGAGATATATTCTTGTGCTTTATTGTGCAATAAATTTGCTGTGGAATCTGTGGCTGGTCTTATTTTATTCATTTGTTCTCATTTGTGGTGATACAATACTGCCTTGAGACTTCAGTCTCATCTAGTATTAAAATATTGCAGAACTGGCTTACAGAATGACATTACACACATCTGGTCATATGACATCTGGTTCCCATACTACCCCGTTGGTTAGAAGCTGCCAGGATTTAGTACATATGTGTCAATAATACACACACATAGAGCTTTGTTAAGATGTGTTATAGCATCTGGAAGCCATAAAACAGTTTCAAACTTTTACCCTTCCAGATTAGCAATTAGTTCACTGCTAAAGACAATACAGAAAGCTTCCCAGTACTTGTTTTCACAGACATTTAATCTCTGGCTGCAGTCAGATCTGTAAGATATAATCTTTATGGCCTAAATTAAGTAAGTTAATTTCTTACTATTTTTCAAAGTTAGCTGGACTGATATTAACCTGTTCTCTTCCAGTATCCTATTTACAACAATACAGTCTGATATAAATGTATATTTCTTTTCTGTCCAGCAGGATACACTGTTGATACTTTTTTAACACAAGCAACTTTAAAAATACATTTTCAACACAAGCATCTGTACAAATCAGTTTGATATACAAATGGCATATAATTCTTTACAAAATTTCAGCTAGCTGCGCTGGCATATGTTACACATACACTGCCCTATTTGTCCAGGGATAGCTGACAATACCTCACATCATCTTAATATGGAAATCCAGATTTTTGGTGATTCAGTCTCCACATTCTAACACACATGTTTGTGAGTCTTGGCAATTGAGCCACCCAGAGAAGTAACCTACTTGTTCAGCCCACTGCTAGGGATATGATGAACCAAAACTCGGAAACCGGATGTATTTTTTATATGTCAATCTGCACAATGTGTTAGTAACTAACAGTATAACAAGTGTGTGTGTAACTAATGGTATAAATTATATGAGCACACCATATTTGTAATTAGCAGCATAACAGCTGTATATTCACTAGGTGTGCGACTAGCTGATTATATGCCTAAAGTACATTTAAAACTGACAGTACAACAGCTGTGTGCATACTGCACGTATACTGTGTGTAAGTAGCCGTGTAAATCATGTACACATCATGTTTGTAACTAACACTGTAACAACTGTGCACTATGCAAGTACATTATGACATGTCATATCTGTACACCACATTTGAAACTAACAACCTGATGACTGTGTATACACATATCGATATAACTAACTTCGTAATTTGTATCTGCATACTGTGTTTATAGCTAGCCGTATAACAGCTATGTGGATACTGAGTATACAGTTAACAGCATTGTAGAGCATGGAACACCTGCATTACACTTCAAAACTGTAAAAAAAACTGTTACGTCTGAGATCTGACTGTAACAGTGCTTTCAGGAGTGTGTAGTGTTTCTTACACCCCCCCCCCCCAAGTGTTGTTACTGTCCAGTATCAGGAAAGGGAGGTTTCTTCACTCTCAATGGACCCTGAATATCTTATAGGTTCATAGGTTCATAGGTAGGTACTAGGCTATCTGCCTGAAGGCATTTATAAGCCTAGCCAGAATGTGTTGGCTTTTGCTGCCCCCTTAGATTAGTTCCTTGTGCCTCTGTCCAGCAGAGCCACTGAAGTGATCCCTGGGGTAAACTTTCTGTTTCCTATCCACTCATCAAGGTTTCTTTTGAAGAGTGTTAGCGAGGAGCTCTGCCTAATGTAGATTGGAATCTTGTTCCAGGGCATGGGAAGTCTCTGGAACAGGAATCTATCCCTCCAGCACATCCTATTTATTGTTGTGGTGAGGTTTACATCCCTAGAGCATGTGGCTCGTGGGGATAATGTTTTCTTTAGGTGGAGCATGTCCATCAATTCTGGGTTAGACATGGCCTTGTATGTCAGGCAGAGATCACCTGTGAGTAGGTGGTATGCAATTGAGTACAGCTGGAGTTTCTTCAGTCGAGCTGCATAGGGCATCTGCTTGAGGCCAGTGATCCTCTTGGTGAGGTACTTCTGTGGTCTTTCCAGCTGTTGCAGGTGTCTTGTAAAGTACTTCCCAAATGGGGCATTGTACTTTATGATGGGTCTGATGAGTGATGAGTAGAGGGGCACAATGACCTCTTTTGATCTGGATGCGAACCCTTTTGTGATTAGGTGGGCCACGTAGAAGGATTTTCTAACAACTTTGGCAATGTGATTATCAAAGGTGAGATTATCTTCTTGGGTCCCCAGATCCCTTATTACATCTTCTGTATTTAGGGGACTAGCACCTATGTGGTAGTTTGTGGGTACTTTGTTTTTTCCAAAGGGGATGACTGTGCACTTTTTGGCATTTATCTTGAGGCCATGATTTTGACACCAGGTATTCGTCTCAGTGAGACCCTTTTGGAGGATGTCTGTGTCAGCTGGAGAGTCAGTTATAGCCCCTAGTTTGCAGTCATCTGTGAATTTGGTCAGCCATAGTCCTCCTGTGCTTGCCTGTACCTCTGAGAAGTATATGCCGAACAGGAGGGGCCCTGGGACTGAGCCCTGGGGAACACCACTTGTAACCGGTTTAGAGTCGGACCTAGCTCTCTGAACTCTCACCATGTGGGTTCTGTCCGTGAACCAGTTGGCAACCCATCTTGTCACGTAGGGGTTTATGTTCAGGCTGGTGAAGTTGCCTATAATACCAGAATGGGGAATGGTATTGAAGACCTTAGCGAGGTCTAGGTAGGCTGTGTGTACCACCTTTCCCTTGTCTATAGCTTTGATAATTGTCTCAAAGAAGTCCACCAGGTTTAGGAGGCATGATCTGCCCTTAACAAAGCTGAATTGGGTATGGTCCAGTGTTTGGAGGTTCCCAATGTCTCGGTTAATGAGTTGCATGATGATGCACTTCACAGCCTTGCAGACCAAGCTAGTCAGGCTTATAGGGCGATAGTTCCCGTGGTCTGTTGTGGCTCCACCTTTGTGGAGTGGAACAACTGTTGCTGTGCACCACTCTGTGGGTACATAGCCTGTGGAGAGGCTGAGTTTGAACAGTGTGTTTAGGTGAGGGGTTAGTTCGTCTTTGGGCTCGTGTAGGACACAGCCTGGGCACCGTCCGGTTCCATCGATGCTGTGTTTTTGGCTTTGGAGGGGGCTGTTATAACCTGAGTGTCTATGATTTCAGGGACTCTACATTCTTCTGGTATGGTTATGGGCCATTTTGGGGGTGAGAGGGGGGTGAAAGTTTGTGCTGGCGATATCGGTCATTTCAGTGTATTTTGTGTCATTCTGCACTAACTCCGAACAGATCTGAAAATTGCCACTTAGATTCTTGACATAGCTAAAGAATGCCTTGTGATTATCTTTGGAGTCCTTGGCAATTTTTCTTTCAAAGCTCGCCTTGGATGATTTTATGAGGGATCGTAGTTTCTTGCTGATACTGATCAGGGATCAGTAATTTTCCAAATGCATCCATGAAAGTTTACATATGTTCATAGGTTCATAGGTTCATACTAGGCTATCTGCCCAAGGGCATTTATAAGCCTAGCCCATAGTTATTTGGCTTTCGCCACCCCTTTAGTTTGAATAAAACTATGCCTATTATTTTGCTGTGCCTCTGTCAAGCAGTGACACTGAAGTAATCCCTGGGGTATATCTGCGATCCCCCATCCATTGGTCAAGATTCCACTTGAACAAGGCCAGCGAGGTGCTCTGCCTCACATGTACCGGGATTTTGTTCCACAGCATAGGGAGTCTCTGGGTGATGAATCTGTCCCTCCAGCACGTTCTATTAATAACCGTGTCAAGGTTTAAGTCTCCGCCCTTGTGGTTCTGAGGGATCTAGATTTTTGAGGTGAAGCATATTCATCAAATCAGGGTTTGACATGGCCTTATATGTCAGGCACAGGTCACCTCTGAGCAAGCGGTATGAGACTGAATAGAGCTGGAGTTCTTTCAGTCGGGCAGCATAAGACATATTTTGAGACCCTTTATCCTTTTGGTGAGGAACTTTTGGGGCCTTTCCAGCTGCTGCAGGTGTCGGGTCAGATACATTCCGAATGGGGCATTGTACTCAATCATAGGTCTAATGAGTGATGAGTACAGGGGACGATGACCTCCCTTGATCTAGATGTGAATCCCTTCATGATCAGGTGGGCAATGTAGAAGGTTTTCCTAACTACTTTAGCAACATGAGTGTCAAGCGAAGGCTACTGTCAACCTGGGTCCCCAGATCCCTGATGACTTCTTCTGTGCTCAGTGGATTGCCACCTATATGGTAGCTAGGGGTAACCTTGTTTTTCCCGAAGGGTATGACTATGCATTTCTTGGCATTTAACTTTAGGCCATGGCTCTGGCACCAGTTATCCATTTCTGTGAGGCCCTTCTGAAGGATATCTGTGTCAGATGTGTTTTCGACTATGGCCCAGTTTGCAGTCATCTGCAAACTTTGTCAGCCATAACCCTCCTGTGTTTGCTTGTACTTCAGAAAAGTAGATGCCGAACAAGAGTGGACCCAGGACTGAGCCCTGTGGGACACCACTTGTGACAGGCTTTGAGTCTGACATGGCTCCAGCAACTCTGACCCTGTGGGTTCTGTCACTTAGCCAGTTTGCAACCCATCTTGTGATGTATGGGTTTACATTCAAGCTGATGAGTTTTTCGATGATACCTGAGTGGGGTATTGTGTCGAAGGCCTTTGCCAGGTCAAGGTAGGCTGTATGGACTGCCTTTCCCTCATCAATGGCCTTGGTGACTGTCTCGAAAAAGTCAACCAAGTTTAAAAGGCATGATCTGCCTTTGACAAAGCCAGACTGGGTTGGATCCAAAGTCTGCAAGTTCCCTATGTCTTTATTTATGAGTTCCATTATGAGCCTCTCCATGGCTTTGCAGCTAAGGCTTGTCAAGCTAATGGGACGGTAATTTCCAGGGTCGGTGGAGGCACCGCCCTTGTGAAGTGGGACCACAGTCGCCGTGCGCCACTCCTTGGAGTGCGTATCCTGAGGTGAGGCTAAGATTAAACAGCTGTCCTAACTGCGGGTTTAATTCCTCATTGAGTTCGTGGAGCACACAGCCGGGGACACCATCCGGTCCCATGGATGCTGTGTTTTTTGCTTTGGAGAGAGCATTTCTCACCTGGGCGTTGGAGATGTTTGGGGGGCTACAATCCTCTGGTATAGATATCTCTCCTTTTGGGGAGTGGGGAGAAGTTTGCACTGAACCTGTCAGCCAGTATGTTGGCAATGTGTGTAGGTTCAGTAATCTTCACATCATTTTGAACTAATTCTGAGCATATCTGGGAGTTTCCTCCTAGGTTTCTAACATAGCTAAAGAAGGCCTTATGATTGTCTTTTGAGTCCTTGGCGATTTTTCTCTCAAAATTTGCCTTGGATGATTTTATGAGAGCTCTTAGTTTTTACTTATAATGATCAAAGGTGTCTTACCTTTCAAGGATTTTGCTCTATCTTGTAGTAGCTTCCTCCTTTTGTTGTAGAGCTTGTTTATGGCTGGGGTCCACCAGACTGGATGCTTGCCTTTGGTACAAAGAGTCTTAGTTTTGTTTGGGATTGCCTGATCCATGCAGTCCTGTAGGTGCTGGTAGAAGGCATTTGTAAGTGATTCAGCGGTTTGAGTAATGTTTACCACTGGCTCAGGGGCCTTAAAGGAGACCACACTAGTTTTTAGAAGTGTGAAGTCGGCTTTTGAGAAGTTTTTCACTGTGGTCTTTTTTATTTCAGGTGGGGGGATGAGGACCTCCAGCGAGATTAGTTTATGATCTGATCTCACCAGTGAGGGGTATACTTCGGTGTTGAACATTGTGATCCCATGTTCGTGATGATGAGATCAAGTATGTTTTCTCCTCTTGTGGGGATGGTGACTAGTTGTTCCATGGCATTTGAGTTTATGAACTCCAGGAACCTTTGGGCTAGAGTGTTTGGGCTTGAGTAGTGTTCCCAGTCTATATTAGGGTAGTTGAAGTCACCTAGTATGATGGTGTTTGGAGATAAATTTATCCCTCCATTGTTTTCAGGAAGGCCATGTGAGGTTCCTGAGTTTGAGAGGGTGGCCTGTAACATGCTACAAATTGCAGAGCAGTCTTGCCTATGGTTAATTGCACCTGGATGGTCTCCGATGCATCGTCGTTGCCACCAACCTTGAGGTGTGGGTGTCCTTTATGAATATGGACACCCCCTCCTTCTTGGTGTTGTCCGGATTTTGGGGCGGAACGCATGATATGAGGTGAAACCTGATAGTGCTGGGGTGCTCTCAGGAGCCTTGAACCAGGTTTCTGTCACAGCACAGACATCGATGTTCTCCATACTGAGAAGGGCCTCGAGTGCGTGCATCTTGAGATTGAGACTTCTGGCATTGAGCAGCATTACCCTTAGTTTTTACTTTTTGTGTTCTAGGGTGGTAGGTTTAGAATTTGAGCCTTGCCTAAAAAGGCACTATGGGGGTGGCAAGAGCCTTTGCCAATATCCGGAAGCCTAGGGGTGACAGGTGCAAGCCGTCCCTTGCGAAGCAGCGTGGCTTGTCCAGCATGTCATCCCAGGCAGACAGACATTGGATCCCCTTTGAATGACACCAGAATTTAAGCCAATTATTAAAGCTGATCATCTTATCACTGTATTGTGGCATCATTCTAGGTGAAGGTAGGATACTGCTCAAGGTCAGGGTCATACCTGCCTGGGCTACATAATCAGAGAGCTCCTCAATGTCTCTTTTCATGTAGTCCAAGGAGGTACGTCTCAGGTCGTTGACACCAGCGTGGACAATGACTGAGTCATACTTGTACCTGCTGTTGAGAGACCTGGGTGCTTGTGTTATGTGGCGGATTCTAGCGCCCGACAGGCAGCTTACTGTGACCTTCTCCTTACTCAGTCTGGTGAGCGGGACGTCAGTGTGTCTGACTATGGAGTCACCTATGACAAGTATGTTTGGTGTTGTATTTGGCCTTGAGGGCAGTGACTGCTTTGCACACTGATTTTGTTGTTTATGTGTTGTTTGTGTGGTGTATTGAGTTTGCAGTTGCTTGGGTGTCTGCTTTGGAGGCCTCTGCTGTTTAGGTAAATTTTTACACAGAGCCTCCGAGTATGTCTTAGTGTGTTTATGTGTTTGATTCAGTGGTGTGGTTGAGTTATGTGAGACTGGTATTGTGGTGTGTGTAGTTGTCAGTCTGTAAATAACTTATTTAAATTAGAGCAATATTTAACAACTGTCCTTGACCTTTTCTTGCAATTATATTTATATGCTGTATATGGGACAGCACTCACTAAGTGCTTTATTGGCTTCCAAAGCTGGTAAAACACATCAGCTTTTTTTTTTCTTTTTTGTAACTAGTAGTACACGGAGCAAATAAAACTCCATGCATTACCATCAGTTATGAACGGGTCTTGCTGATCATAACCCATTATTACGGGTTCATTACCATCAGTTATGAATGGATCTTGCTGATCATAACCCATTATTACGGGTTCATTACCATCAGTTATGAATGGGTCTTGCTGATCATAACCCATTATTACGGATTCATTACCATCAGTTATGAACGGGTCTTGCTGATCATAACCCATTATTACGGATTCATTACCATCAGTTATGAACGGGTCTTGCTGATCATAACCCATTATTACGGGTTCATTACCATCAGTTATGAATGGATCTTGCTGATCATAACCCATTATTACGGGTTCATTACCATCAGTTATGAATGGATCTTGCTGATCATAACCCATTATTACGGGTTCATTACCATCAGTTATGAATGGGTCTTGCTGATCATAACCCATTATTACGGGTTCATTACCATCAGTTATGAATGGGTCTTGTTGATCATAACCCATTATTACGGGTTCATTACCATCAGTTATGAATGGATCTTGCTGATCATAACCCATTATTACGGGTTCATTACCATCAGTTATGAATGGATCTTGCTGATCATAACCCATTATTACGGGTTCATTACCATCAGTTATGAACGGATCTTGCTGATCATAACCCATTATTACGGGTTCATTACCATCAGTTATGAACGGGTCTTGCTGATCATAACCCATTATTACGGATTCATTACCATCAGTTATGAACGGGTCTTGCTGATCATAACCCATTATTACGGATTCATTACCATCAGCTATGAATGGGTCTTGCTGATCATAACCCATTATTACGGGTTCATTACCATCAGTTATGAATGGGTCTTGCTGATCATAACCCATTATTACGGGTTCATTACCATCAGTTATGAATGGGTCTTGCTGATCATAACCCATTATTACGGGTTCATTACCATCAGTTATGAATGGGTCTTGTTGATCATAACCCATTATTACGGGTTCATTACCATCAGTTATGAATGGATCTTGCTGATCATAACCCATTATTACGGGTTCATTACCATCAGTTATGAATGGATCTTGCTGATCATAACCCATTATTACGGGTTCATTACCATCAGTTATGAACGGATCTTGCTGATCATAACCCATTATTACGGGTTCATTACCATCAGTTATGAACGGGTCTTGCTGATCATAACCCATTATTACGGATTCATTACCATCAGTTATGAACGGGTCTTGCTGATCATAACCCATTATTACGGATTCATTACCATCAGTTATGAACGGGTCTTGCTGATCATAACCCATTATTACGGGTTCATTACCATCAGTTATGAATGGGTCTTGCTGATCATAACCCATTATTACAGGTTCATTACCGTCAGTTATGAACGGGTCTTGCTGATCATAACCCATTATTACGGGTTCTCAACATGGATTTCAGGATAAGATTCATCTCTTCAGCTTCGCCCTCGAGGTGAATTTCTTGGCATCCATGTCTCGAACACATAATAAGGTGGTTACATTCGGAAACCCGATCATAACTGTCGGTATTATTTGTGTACACAGAGTACTACTAATAGGGTAGTTGCTGTGTTTATGCTATGCCTGTAACTAATAATATTACTGGTGCGTGGGGTATACCTTTCAACTGTCAAGATTTTAACAGAATATCCAGATTTTGTCTCATATTTTTGGTCTGTTCCTCATAAAATTTTTGGTTTTCTGGAATCTTCTGGCAAATTAGTGAGGACTGAATTCACTGAATAATGACAAAAATGTAAGTTTCAGACTTTGTATCCTTCAGAAAACGCACAATAACAGAAGATCTTATTTTCTACCAACTTTCTAAGTTTATAAGAAAGATATTTAAAATTTGTCCTTAGTTTTGGACATTGTTCCTCCATTCTTTTTGGCTTTGCCCAGAAGTTTTGCAATAAGCAGTTGGGAGGTATGTGCATACTGCATGTAGCTAACAGCATAAGTGTTCTGTCTACTCTGTGTATGTCACTAACAACATACATGCTGTGTGTATGCTCAGTGTAACCAATATCAAAACTGGTGTGCATGAACAGAGTATATAATTAACAGTGTAACTACTACGTGGGCAGTAGTCATGTCACTAACAGAGTATATAATTAACAGTGCAACTACTACGTGGGCAGTAGTTATGTGACTAACAGAGTATATAATTAACAGTGTAACGACTATGAGGGCAGTAATCATGTCACTAACAGAGTATATAATTAATGCAACTACTATGTGGACAGTAGTTATGTGACTAACAGATTATATAACTAACACTGTAACTACTACGTGGGCAGTAGTCATGTCACTAACAGAGTATATAATTAACAGTGTAACTACTACGTGGGCAGTAGTTATGTGACTAACAGAGTATATAATTAACAGTGTAACGACTATGAGGGCAGTAATCATGTCACTAACAGAGTATATAATTAACAGTGCAACTACTACGTGGGCAGTAGTCATGTCACTGACAGAGTATATAATTAACAGTGTAACTACTATGTGGGCAGTAGTAATGTCACTAACAGAGTATATAACTAAGACTGTAACTACTACGTGGGCAGTAGTCATGTCACTAACAGAGTATATAATTAACAGTGCAACTACTACGTGGGCAGTAGTTATGTGACTAACAGAGTATATAATTAACACTGTAACTAGTACGTGAGCAGTAGTTATGAGACTAACAGAGTATATAATTAACAGTGTAACTACTATGTGGGCAGTAGTTATGTGACTAACAGAGTATATAATTAACAGTGTAACTACTACGTGGGCAATACTTATGTGACTAACAGAGTATATAATTAACACTAACTACTACGTGGGCAGTAGTTACGAGACTAACAGAGTATATAATTAACAGTGTAACTACTACGTGGGCAGTAGTAATGTCACTAACAGAGTATATAACTAACACTGTAACTACTACGTGGGCAGTAGTCATGTCACTAACAGAGTATATAATTAACAGTGCAACTACTACGTGGGCAGTAGTTATGTGACTAACAGAGTATATAATTAACACTGTAACTAGTACGTGAGCAGTAGTTATGAGACTAACATAGTATATAATTAACAGTGTAACTACTATGTGGGCAGTAGTTATGTGACTAACAGAATATATAATTAACAGTGTAACTACTACGTGGGCAATACTTATGTGACTAACAGAGTATATAATTAACACTAACTACTACGTGGGCAGTAGTTACGAGACTAACAGAGTATATAATTAACAGTGTAACTACTACGTGGGCAGTAGTTATGTGACTAACAGAGTATATAATTAACACTGTATCTACTACGTGGGCAGTTGTCATGTCACTAACAGAGTATATAATTAGCAGTGCAACTACTATGTGGGCAGTAGTTATATGACTAACAGAGTATATAATTAACACTGTAAGTAGTACGTGGGCAGTAGTTATGAGACTAACAGAGTATATAATTAACAGTGTAACTACTACGTGGGCAGTAGTTATGTGACTAACAGAGTATATAATTAATACTGTAACTACTACGTGGGCAGTAGTCATGTCACCAACAGAGTATATAATTAACAGTGCAACTACTACGTGGGCAGTAGTTATATGACTAACAGAGTATATAATTAACACTGTAACTACTATGTGGGCAGTAGTCATGTCACTAACAGAGTATATAATTAACAGTGCAACTACTACGTGGGCAGTAGTTATGTGACTAACAGAGTATATAATTAACACTGTAACTACTACGTGGGCAGTAGTCATGTCACTAACAGAGTATATAACTAACACTGTAACTGCTACGAGGGCAGTAGTCATGTCACTAAGAGTAAATAATTAACAGTGCAACTACTATGTGGGCAGTAGTTATGTGACTAACAGAGTATATAATTAACAGTGTAACTACTACGTGGGCAGTAGTTATGTGACTAACAGTGTATATAATTAACAGTGTAACTACTACGTGGGCAGTAGTTATGTGACTAACAGAGTATATAATTAACACTGTACTACAAGGGCAGTAGTCATGTCACTAACAGAGTATTTAATTAACACTGTAACTACTACGGGGGTAGTAGTCATGTCACTAACAGAGTATATAATTAACAGTACAACTATTACGTGGGCAGTAGTTATGTGACTAACAGAGTATATAATTAACACTGTACTACGAGAGCAATAGTCATGTCACTAACAGAGTATATCATTAACACTGTAACTACTATGAGGGCAGTAGTCATGTCACTAACAGAGTATATAATTAACAATGTAACTACTATGCGGGCAGTAGTCATGTCACTAAGAGTATATAATTAACAGTGTAACTACTACGAGGACAGTAGTCATGTCACTAACTGAGTATATAATTAACAGTGTAACTACTATGTAGGAGTAGTCATGTTACTAACAGACTATATAATTAGCAGTGTAACTACTACGAGGGCAGTAGTCATGTCATTAACAGAGTATATAATTAACACTGTAACTACTAAGAGGGCAGTAGTCATGTCACTAACAGAGTATATAATTAACACTGTAACTACTACAAGGGCAGTAGTCATGCGACTAACAGAGTATATAATTAACAGTGTAACTACTACATGAGCAGAAGTCATGTCACTAACAGAGTATATAATTAACAGTGTAACTACTACGAGGGCAGTAGTCATGTCACTAACAGAGTATATAATTAACAATGTAATTACTATGCGGGCAGTAGTCATGTCACTAACAGAGTATATAACTAACAGTGTAACTACTATGAGGGCAGTAGTCATGTGACTAACAGAGTATATAATTAAAAATGAACAAAAACAAAAGGCTAGTACCAGATAAATTCAACCAAAAACAAATTTATTGAAACTGTTAAGCACTTTTTGTTTAGCACATAGGCTAAACTTCTTCAGACAAGTTCCATTCAAATATATCTTGTTTAAGTAGTCACACCCTTAGGCACCTAATTACCCCTTCTAAAAGGTGTATCACCCAAGGATTTATATACTCTAAAAACAAAACAACAGTCAATGATAAACAGATGGGTTGCAATAATAGTATATCTAGTACTAACCTTTTGTTTTTGTTCATTGTGGGTTTATGTCGCTTTCTGGATTTTGAGAGTATATAATTAACACTGTAACTACTACGAGGGCAGTAGTCATGTCACTAACAGAGTATATAATTAACAGTGTAACTACTATGTGGGCAGTAGTTATGTGAGTAACAGAGTATATAATTAACAGTATAACTACTATGAGGGCAGTAGTTGTGTAAGTAATAAAAGTATATGATTCTGAATGCTGTGCATAAAGTTGATAAGATAACTCCTGTGAGAGCACAAACTGTTCAAGCAACTGTATGACTTTAATTTTATTTTATTTTATTTATTTTGTTACCCAAGTAAACTCACTAGATACAAACTCTTCTTTTGGGGAGTAGCTTGTAACCACTTTCTAGTTATATGACCTGCTCAGATTCTTGTAGTAGCAAATGACAAATGACAGAATCAAATCCAAGGATTCCAGGACTACAGGATGAAATTTCTCAGGAGTTCATTACTTTAATCTTTTGCAATAATAAACTGTCAGAGAAACATGTAACTGATAGAACATCACCTTCATGTTCACTTGATGGGGGGTTGGAGTTTGGCATAATGGTTAAAGTGTTTACCTCATAGACACAAGGTACAGAGTTTGCTTCTTGCCTTTGAGAGAAATTGGCTAGACTTACAATGGCCCATGATAGCAGCTAGCCCAATTCAAACCTATGAACTATGATGTGTTACTGACAGTGCAGGACCCAATGCATGCTTCATTCCAGGTATTGTACCCTAAGCATGGTAAGTAATGCATGACTATCTGTCCACAATGCATAGCTAATAGCATAACATTGTACATGTAGCTTGCATGATAATTACTGTCTGAACAGTGTATGCGCAGTAGCAGTATAATTGCTGTATGTACACTGTATATATGTGTGAAAGCTTTGTGCACATTGTGTATGTATCTCACAGTATAACAGCAGTGCGTACATAACTAGCAGGCTGTGTGCACATTGTGTATGCATCTCACAGTATAACAGCCTGCATACATAATAACTAACAGGTTGTGCGCACATTGTGTATGCATCTCACAGTATAACAGCCTGCATACATAATAACTAGCAGGCTATGCACACATTGTGTATGTATCTCACAGTATAACAGCCCTGCGTACATAATAACTAACAGGCTGTGTGCACATTGTGTATACATCTCACAGTATAACAGCCCTGCGTACATAATAACTAGCAGGCTATGTGCACATCGTGTATGCATCTCGCAGTATAACAGCTGTGTGTACGTAATGACTAACAAGCTGTGTGCATATTGTGTATACATCTCACAGTATAACAGCCCTGCATACATAATAACTAGCAGGCTATGCGTACATTGTGTATGCATCTCACAGTATAACAGCTGTGTGTACATAATAACTAACAGGCTGTGTACATATTGTGAATGCATCTCACAGTATAACAGCCATGCATACATAATAACTACCAGGCTGTGTGCACATTGTGTATGCATCTCACAATATAACAGCAGTGCATACATAATAACTAGCAGGCTGTGTGCACATTGTGTATGCATTTCACAGTATAACAGCCATGCATACATAGTAACTAACAGGTTGTGTGCACATTATGTATACATCTCACAGTATAACAGCCCTGCGTACATAATAACAGGCTGTGTGCACATTGGGTATGCATCTCACAGTATAACAGCCCTGCGTACGTAATAACTAACAGGCTGTGTGCACATTGTGTATACATCTCACAGTATAACAGCAGTGTGTACATAATAACTAACAGGTTGTGCGCACATTATGTATACATCTCACAGTATAACAGCCCTGCGTGCATAATAACAGGCTATGTGCACATTGTGTATGCATCTCACAGTATAACAGCCCTGCATACGTAATAACTAACAGGCTGTGTGCACATTGTGTATACATCTCACAGTATAACAGCAGTGTGTACATAATAACTAACAGGCTGTATGCACATTGTTTTTACATCTCACAGTATAACAGCAGTGCATACATAATAACTAGCAGGCTGTATGCACGTTGTGTATGCTTCTCACAGTATTACAGCCATGCGTACATAATAACTAACAGGTTGTGTGCAAATTGTGTATGCATCTCACAGTACAGCAGCTCTGCGTACATAATAACTAACAGGCTGTGTGCACATTGTGTATGCATCTCACAGTATAACAACTGTGTGTACATAATAACTAACAGGCTGTGTGCACATTGTGTATACATCTCACAGTATAACAGCCCTGCGTACATAATAACAGGCTGTGTGCACATTGTGTATGCATCTCACAGTATAACAGCCCTGCGTACATAATAACAGGCTGTGTGCACATTGTGTATGCATCTCACAGTATAACAGCCCTGCGTACGTAATAACTAACAGGCTGTGTGCACATTGTGTATACATCTCACAGTATAACAGCCCTGCGTACGTAATAGCTAACAGGCTGTGTGCACATTGTGTATGCATCTCACAGTATAACAGCCCTGCGTACGTAATAACTAACAGGCTGTGTGCACATTGTGTATACATCTCACAGTATAACAGCAGTGTGTACATAATAACTAACAGGCTGTATGCACATTGTTTTTACATCTCACAGTATAACAGCAGTGCATACATAATAACTAGCAGGCTGTATGCACGTTGTGTATACATCTCACTGTATAACAGCAGTGTGTACATAATAACTAACAGGCTGTGTGCACATTGTGTATACATCTCACAGTATAACAGCAGTGCATACATAATAACTAGCAGGCTGTATGCACGTTGTGTATACATCTCACAGTATAACAGCAGTGTGTACATAATAACTAACAGGTTGTGCGCTCATTATGTATACATCTCACAGTATAACAGCCCTGTGTACATAATAACAGGCTGGGTGCACATTGTGTATGCATCTCACAGTATAACAGCCCTGCGTACGTAATAACTAACAGGCTGTGTGCACATTGTGTATACATCTCACAGTATAACAGCAGTGTGTACATAATAAATAACAGGCTGTATGCACATTGTTTTTACATCTCACAGTATAACAGCAGTGCATACATAATAACTAGCAGGCTGTATGCACATTGTGTATGCTTCTCACAGTATTACAGCCATGCGTACATAATAACTAACAGGCTGTATGCACATTGTTTTTACATCTCACAGTATAACAGCAGTGCATACATAATAACTAACAGGCTGTATGCACATTGTTTTTACATCTCACAGTATAACAGCAGTGCATACATAATAACTAGCAGGCTGTATGCACGTTGTGTATGCTTCTCACAGTATTACAGCCATGCGTACATAATAACTAACAGGTTGTGTGCAAATTGTGTATGCATCTCACAGTACAGCAGCTCTGCGTACATAATAACTAACAGGCTGTGTGCACATTGTGTATGCATCTCACAGTATAACAACTGTGTGTACATAATAACTAACAGGCTGTGTGCACATTGTGTATACATCTCACAGTATAACAGCCCTGCGTACATAATAACAGGCTGTGTGCACATTGTGTATGCATCTCACAGTATAATAGCCCTGCGTACATAATAACAGGCTGTGTGCACATTGTGTATGCATCTCACAGTATAACAGCCCTGCGTACGTAATAACTAACAGGCTGTGTGCACATTGTGTATGCATCTCACAGTATAACAGCCCTGCGTACGTAATAACTAACAGGCTGTGTGCACATTGTGTATGCATCTCACAGTATAACAGCCCTGCATACGTAATAACTAACAGGCTGTGTGCACATTGTGTATACATCTCACAGTATAACAGCAGTGTGTACATAATAACTAACAGGCTGTATGCACATTGTTTTTACATCTCACAGTATAACAGCAGTGCATACATAATAACTAGCAGGCTGTATGCACGTTGTGTATACATCTCACTGTATAACAGCAGTGTTTACATAATAACTAACAGGCTGTGTGCACATTGTGTATACATCTCACAGTATAACAGCAGTGCATACATAATAACTAGCAGGCTGTATGCACGTTGTGTATACATCTCACAGTATAACAGCAGTGTGTACATAATAACTAACAGGTTGTGCGCTCATTATGTATACATCTCACAGTATAACAGCCCTGTGTACATAATAACAGGCTGGGTGCACATTGTGTATGCATCTCACAGTATAACAGCCCTGCGTACGTAATAACTAACAGGCTGTGTGCACATTGTGTATACATCTCACAGTATAACAGCAGTGTGTACATAATAAATAACAGGCTGTATGCACATTGTTTTACATCTCACAGTATAACAGCAGTGCATACATAATAACTAGCAGGCTGTATGCACATTGTGTATGCTTCTCACAGTATTACAGCCATGCGTACATAATAACTAACAGGCTGTATGCACATTGTTTTTACATCTCACAGTATAACAGCAGTGCATACATAATAACTAACAGGCTGTATGCACATTGTTTTTACATCTCACAGTATAACAGCAGTGCATACATAATAACTAGCAGGCTGTATGCACGTTGTGTATGCTTCTCACAGTATTACAGCCATGCGTACATAATAACTAACAGGTTGTGTGCAAATTGTGTATGCATCTCACAGTACAGCAGCTCTGCGTACATAATAACTAACAGGCTGTGTGCACATTGTGTATGCATCTCACAGTATAACAACTGTGTGTACATAATAACTAACAGGCTGTGTGCACATTGTGTATACATCTCACAGTATAACAGCCCTGCGTACATAATAACAGGCTGTGTGCACATTGTGTATGCATCTCACAGTATAACAGCCCTGCGTACATAATAACAGGCTGTGTGCACATTGTGTATGCATCTCACAGTATAACAGCCCTGCGTACGTAATAACTAACAGGCTGTGTCATTGTGTATACATCTCACAGTATAACAGCCCTGCGTACGTAATAACTAACAGGCTGTGTGCACATTGTGTATGCATCTCACAGTATAACAGCCCTGCGTACGTAATAACTAACAGGCTGTGTGCACATTGTGTATACATCTCACAGTATAACAGCAGTGTGTACATAATAACTAACAGGCTGTATGCACATTGTTTTTACATCTCACAGTATAACAGCAGTGCATACATAATAACTAGCAGGCTGTATGCACGTTGTGTATACATCTCACAGTATAACAGCAGTGTGTACATAATAACTAACAGGCTGTGTGCACATTGTGTATACATCTCACAGTATAACAGCAGTGCATACATAATAACTAGCAGGCTGTATGCACGTTGTGTATACATCTCACAGTATAACAGCAGTGTGTACATAATAACTAACAGGTTGTGCGCACATTATGTATACATCTCACAGTATAACAGCCCTGCGTACATAATAACAGGCTGTGTGCACATTGTGTATGCATCTCACAGTATAACAGCCCTGCGTACGTAATAACTAACAGGCTGTGTGCACATTGTGTATACATCTCACAGTATAACAGCAGTGTGTACATAATAACTAACAGGCTGTATGCACATTGTTTTTACATCTCACAGTATAACAGCAGTGCATACATAATAACTAGCAGGCTGTATGCACATTGTGTATGCTTCTCACAGTATTACAGCCATGCGTACATAATAACTAACAGGCTGTATGCACATTGTTTTTACATCTCACAGTATAACAGCAGTGCATACATAATAAAACAGGCTGTATGCACATTGTTTTTACATCTCACAGTATAACAGCAGTGCATACATAATAACTAGCAGGCTGTATGCACATTGTGTATGCATCTCACAGTACAGCAGCTCTGCGTACATAATAACTAACAGGTTGTGTGCAAATTGTGTATACATCTCACAGTATAACAGCCATGCGTACATAATAACTAGCAGGCTGTGTGCACATTGTGTATGCATCTCACAGTATAACAACTGTGTGTACATAATAACTAACAGCATAGCTGCTGTCTGTACACTTTTCATGCAAGCAGGAGGATAACTGCTCTGTTTGTGAGCTGCATGTAACTAGCAACATAACTTCTCTGCATACTCATTGCAAGCAGCTAGCAATATAATTGCTTTGTGGTTCAAGCTACCTTTCTGCAAGGAAAAGGATGCATCACACTGACAACCAGTACTTCTAACAACTGTAGGCAATGCTTCCTCCATGGCTTGTTCTTATTTATTAATGTTATTAGCTGACAGAAGTTAGGCAAGGATTGAGACTGTTTCTAGTGCTTTGTGGTTTCACTCAAATGTGTTGTGCATAAAACCACAGTCTGTAAGTAAATGTGCAGTATCATGTCTAACAAAAGCAGCATCCTGTGTGAGAGATGGTCAGCAAAGCTGTATATAGAAAATTATGTGTGCTGCTCTGGGGCTACAAGCTGCAGCACATCAAGCATGATAAATAAAACTCGTTTAAAGACTGTGCCATTTAACCTCTGACAAACTGATGCAGCATAATGTGGCTATACACCCATAAAAATCTGCAAAAGATGGTCTGAGTCCAGAACATAGAATTCACCTGCCTCAAAGCCATCTATTTGTTCACTTTTATGTACAGTACACCCTTTCCTGTGCTGTGGCTGACTAAATCTTACAAAATGTCTGTGGCAAGTGTGATCTATACACAGCCGTAAAATCATCTTTGTTCCATGATCACGGTCCTTTGTTTTATCTCATCATGAGAAATGCTTTACAGAGAAAACGTGCTGTAATGTGTTCTTGATGTATGTGACATTTACAGGTTGGTGATAAGCAGTAACTTAACCTTACAGCTGTAATTCATGAAGCAGTGCCTCTGCAATTACAGGTTTGCTGATCAGCTGTTTAACCATGTGGCGACAAAGTTGTAACAACATCCAGGTTGTCTTTATTACAGATACTGTAGTACACATGAAGGTTTGTAGGTGGTTGAATGACATGGAAGGACACTTACAACATGGGAGGAGGTGAAACAAGGAAGGGGGGTTAGTAGTTATATATACTGTGGTCCCACTTCCAGAAAAAAAAAAAAGTAAAACAACAATGATGCAGTTTCCCTGAAAATGTTATATATCCGTACACTACAGGGTACCTTGTCACTCTGGCAAAGCTCTTCTCTTACTGCAGCATTCTCTGTCCTGTTACTTCCTGTCACTTACTTATAATACATGACTAATTCCATGCTTCACACTTCCATAACATGGTCTAACATTTGGCAGGGCAATAGTCCAAACTGGTTCTCTTTTCTCTAACTTTGAACCCCTCTTTACTATCGCTAACCTCTGAGACAGTGATTCCTGTTTTGACTTTCACGTATTTAGTTGTCTTTGAAGTCCTACTTTTTGTTGCCAAATAGTTGACACTCAGAAAACCCTTAAAAGATCACCGTTATCGGCTCAAGGTGGTTAGATTCCGAGGGGTAAGAAGGCAATTGTTGCACTTACCTCCATTTCTCCCTCTTTCCTGAGTTTGTGCACTTGATATGTATATAGAGGATGTGGGACTTTGACCCAATGTTGGGGGTGCATGGGGGGCTTGCTCCGTTACAAACAATGTTTGCTGTGGTTTACGACCGTGAGAGTATTGCTGTTTTGACTAGCAGCTTCCCAAGGCTCTAGATGTTTTGAGTTTGTATAATCGCATGTTGATTAAACAAGACACAACTTTTTCATAATGAATCTAGTCTTGTCTGAAAGCTCTGTATCCGGTGGCAGTCATAAACAAGAAGATAGTTCCTCCATTACCTTCCCAAATTACCCACAGTCTTGTCATGTTCACTTTCACTGGGGAGGTACAGTAGGTGTATCATTATTTGTGAAGTTTCAAATCTATGTCCCAACTTCCCATACTAAGCTGCATTCCAGCCTGGTCTTCACCAAACTTCCCTTATTGGGGATACTCAGGCCTATACTTGTCCCATCTTCATCTAGTCATCTTTCCCTGTTTAGGGATGCTTAGATCTATTTTTTTCATCTTTTCCTACTCAAAAATGTTCAGACCTTCTGAGCAAGAACTTCAGTAAAGGATAGGGGAATGGAATGCAACACTGAAGTTACATGGGATGAAACTAAGTACAGATAAAACAGTTGTAATGGCAACAAATTGTGGAACTCAAGAGAAAAAGCTGAGAACTTAGATAGAAGAGAAGAGAAGATAGAGTAACAGAGTAAACAGCTTCAAGTATCTCGGAGGGGTGGTTGAGGAGAGGGGAAGTCTGAATAAAGAGGTCAAAGCTAGAATAAGAAGGGTTGCAGCCAACTAGCACAGAGTGTCAGGGGTGGTGTATGACAGAAGAATGCCAACGAATCTGCAAAGTAAGCTGTACAAAACAGTGGTGCAACCAGTACTACTGTATGGTACAGAAACCTGGGAAGTAAAGGCAGAGCAGTTGAGGAAGCTAGAGGTGATGGAAATGAAGTGCCTGAGAAGGGTGGTAGGATGCACACTGTAGCACAGACAAAGAAATGAGGACATAAGAGCAGAAGCCAAAGTAGCTCCAATTGCAGAAAAGATGAAAGAGAACAGATTATGGTTGTTCAGGCACATGAGCAGAAAAGCAGAAGACAATCTGATAAAGAAGATTTGAGACAGACTGGAAGAAGGTAAGAGGAAAGGATAGCATCCAGCAAAGTGGAGGATGCACTGTGTGAAACAACACCTGCGGCAGTCAGGCACTTGTGGTGAAGAAGATGGGAGAGTGGCATTGAATCGAGAGAGATGATGACAGTTAATGTGATACCCTGACCCCATGTAGAAAATGGATAAAAGGGGGCTGATGAAGATGACGATAACTTCATTATTCATTTCCTAACCTGAAGTCTGAAACTGTCCACATACAAATAAAAAAGCACAAAACAAAGGGACTGGGAGACCCCTCTTGCCACCTCATATTCCCTGTAACATCAGTATTCCTTTCAGATGTTTACTCTTTTTATCCGGAGTGCTGAGCACATGCTTAAACCTGTTTCCATGTCTCCTTTATACTGGTTCTGGTTTACTTCAGTTCCATCTCAAAACACATTCATACGTATAACCTTGGCTTATTCCAGTGTCTCACAGAAATTTTAAATACATTGCCCATTACATTTTTCTCTTAAGCCTTATGTCTGCCACCCCAATTTCCCCTCTTGTTTACATGACCCTGTGTTGTCATCATTTATTTATTTACTTACTAGAAAGATCCATCTCGGACACTCCTGTTTTCATTGGATGATCCATCTCGGACACTCCCGTTTTCATTGGAGGCTCAGGGAGAAATCCACCAGACAAACTATATGGTATAATACAATGCAGTTTACAAAACAAGCAATAAATGACAAATCACTAGATTGTATAGAAATTTAAGACAAGAGATGAAGTGACATAATACAGAATTAGGAACTTGGATTAATTACTGTAGTTGATAACCAGATAAAAATGCATTATATAATTAGCAACCTTTATGCACACTGTATTTACAAATTCTATATTTTTTAATTTCTCCAAAGACAGGAATGGAAGCCACTTTTGAGTCAAGGAGCAATGAAATTTCATGAGATTAGTATTGCTTTAGTCTTTGATGTTTGCCAAGAGGACTGATATACATTCAGCGTGAGAGGATAAACATGCAGGGTAATATAGCCTGACAAGTCATTACAAATGTATCTACCTGACAGAGAAGTGGGAATTCATGGTGTGATGCAAAAGTAATAGTAGTATAGGTGAGATTGAGGATAAGAACATAAACACAGATAACAAAAGACTGAGAACTTCTGGAAATGTTATAAACTCTAGGTAATGCAGGACCAGTTACTTTGGAAGTAGCTTTCTAGCAAGGACTTGAAGGTTAAACAGTGACAATAAATAATTATCTGCAATTCAGTTTAATTCTATTCAGGAACACGAAGGTAGGTATCATAGCTTCAGCTCCCATTGCAGTTACCCAGGGATACTCATTACCCTCATACAGTTACCCAGGGGCACTCATTACCCCCATTACAGTTACCCAGGGACACTCATTACCCTCATACAGTTACCCAGGGACACTCATTACATACATTACAGTTATCCAGGGACAGTCATTACCCTCATACAGTTACCCAGGCACATTCATTACCCCCATTACAGTTACCCAGGAACACTCATTACCCATATACAGTTACCCAGGGACACTCATTACCCCCATACAGTTACTCAGGGACGCTCATTACCTCCATGACAGTTACCAAGGGACACTAATTACCCCCATTACAGCTACCCGGGGACACTCACTACCCTCCTACAGTTACCCAGGGACACTCATTACAGTTACTCAGAGATACTTATTACCCCCATACAGTTACCAGGCGACACTCATTACGCCCATTACAGTTACCCAGGGGCACTCAGTACTTCTATACAGTTACTCAGGGACACTGATTACCCCCATTACAGTTACCCAGGGACACTCATAACCCCCATTACGGTTACCCAGGGACATTCATTCCCTCATACATTTACCCAGGGACACTCACTACCTCCATACAATTTCTCAGGGACACTCATTACTCCCATTACATTTACCAAGGGACACTAATTACCCCCATTACAGTTACTCAGGGACACTCATTACCCTCATACAGTTACCCAGGGACAGGACACTCATTACCCCCATTACAGTTACTCAGGGACACCCATTACACCCATTACAGTTACTCAGGGACACTCATTACCCTCATACAGTTACCCAGGGACACTCATTACTCCATTACAGTTACTCAGGGACACTCATTACCCCCATTACAGTTACCCAGGGACACTCAGTACCCCCATACAGTTACCCAGGGACATTCATTGCCCTCCTACAGTTACCCAGAGACACTCATTACCCCCATGCAGTTACCCAGGGATACTCACTACCTCCATACAGTTACTCAAGGACACTCATTACCCCCATACAGTCACCCAGGGACACTCATTACCTCCATACAGTTACTCAGGGACACTCATTACCCCCATTACAGTTACCCATGGACACTCATTACCCCCAATACAGTTACCCAGGGACACTCATTACCCCCATACAGTCACCGAGGGGCACTCATTACCTCCATACAGTTACTCACGGACACTCATTACCCTCATACAGTTACCCAGGGACACTCATTACCCCATTACAGTTACTCAGGGACACTCATTACCCCCATTACAATTACCCAGGGACACTCATTACCCTCATACAGTTACCCAGGGACACTCTTAGGTTCATAGGTAGGTACTAGGCTGTCTGCCCTAGGGCATTTGTAAGCCTAGCCAGAATGTGTTGGCTTTCACCTCCCTTTTAGACTAGATTCCTGGGCCTCTGTCCAGCAGGGCCATAGAAGTGATACCAGGAGTATATTTACAATTTCCCATCCACTCATCAAGATTTCTCTTGAAGAGAGTCAGCGAGGGGCTCTCCCTAACATGGACTGGGATTATATTCCAGAGCGAGGGAAACCTCTGGGATATGAATCTATCCCTCCAGCATGTCCTATTTATTGCTGTGCTGAGGTTTAAATCCCTGGAGCGTGAAGCTTTAATGGATTTGGTTTTCTTGATGTGGAGCAGGTCCATTAATTCCGGGTTAGACATGGCCTTGTACGTCAGGCAGAGATCGCCTCTGAGTAGGTGGTAAGCAACTGAGTAGAGCTGGAGTTTCTTTAGTTGAGCTGCATAGGGCATCTGTTTGAGGCCCACAATCCTCTTGGTGAGGTACTTTTGAGTTCTCTCCAGCTGTTGCAGGTGTTGGGTAATGTACATCCCAAATGGGGCATTGTACTCAATTATGGGCCTGATGAGCGATGAGTAGAGGGGCACAATGACCTCTCTTGATCTAGATGTGAACCCTTTTGTGATTAGGTGAGCTATATAGAAGGTTTTTCTAACCACTTTGGCAATGTGATTGTCAAAGGAGAGGTTACTATCTACTTGGGTCCCCATATCCCTAATTACTTCTTCCGTACTTAGTGGATTACCTCCTATGTGGTAGTTTGTGGGCACTTTGTTTTTCCCAAAGGGGATGACTGTGCATTTTTTGGCATTTAGCTTGAGGCCATGGTTCTGACACCAGGTATCCGTCTCCGTAAGACCCTTCTGGAAGATACTTGTGTCAGCCAGAGAGTCAATTATGGCTCCCAGTTTGCAATCATCTGCGAACTTGGTCAGTCATAGTCCTCCCATGTTAGCCTGTATCTCAGAGAAGTATATACTGAACAAGAGGGGACCCAGGACTGAGCCCTGTGGGACTCCACTTGTAACCAGTTTAGAGTCAAACATGGCACCTGCAACTCTGACCATGTGAGTTCTATCCCTGAGCCAGTTTGCAACCCATCTTGTGACATATGGGTTGATATTTAAGCTGGTAAGCTTATTTATGATGCCAGAGTAGGGTATTGTGTCGAAAGCCTTTGCGAGGTCCAAGTAGGCTGTGTGGACTACCTTTCCCTCATCTATGGCTTTGATAACTGTTTCAAAGAAGTCAACTAGGTTTAGGAGGCAAGATCTGCCTTTAACAAAGCCGAATTGGGTAGGGTCCAGTGTCTGGAGGTTCCCAATGTCTTTGTTTATGAGATCCATGATGATGTGCTCCATAGCCTTGCAGACCAGACTAGTCAGGCTTATAGGGTGATAGTTCCCAGGATCCGTTGTGGCACCACCTTTGTGGAGCAGGATTACTGTTGCTGTACGCCATTCTTTGGGTATATAACCTGTGGTGAGGCTGAGTTGGAACAGTGAATTTATGTGAGGGTTTAGTTCTTTTGGAGCTCGTGTAAGACACAGCCCGGGATACCATCCGGTCCCATTGATGCTGTGTTTTTTACTTTGGAAAGGGCTACTTTCACCTGTGTGTCTGTGATGTCTGGGGGACTGCATTCTTCTGGGATAGACACAGGTCCTTTTGGGGGAAAGGGGGCATAAAGTTTGCACTGAACCTGTCCACCAGGATGTTGGCAATGTCAGTGGGTTCAGTGTATTTTGTGCCATTTTGCACCAGCTCAGAGCAGATCTGGGAGTTGCTACCCAGATTCTTGACATAGCTAAAGAAAGCCTTGTGATTATCTTTATAATCTTTGGCAATTTTTCTTTCAAAGCTAGCCTTTGATGATTTTATGAGGGATCGAAGTTTTTTGCTAATACTGATCAGGGATGCCTTCCCTTTTTGGGATTTTGCCCTGTCATGTAATAGTTTCCTCCTTCTGTTGTATAGCTTGTTTATGGCTGGGGTCCAGCAGACTGGTCTCATGTTTTTGGAGGAGTGAGTGTTGGTTTTACTTGGGATGGCACAATCCATGCATTCCTGTAGGTGCTCATAAAATGCATTTATAAAGGATTCTGCTTTTTGGGTAGAATTTTCCATTAGCCTGGGGGCTTTGAAGCTTTCCTCCTCGGTCTTGAGAAGTGTGAAGTTTGCTTTTGAGAAATTTTTCACAGTGGTTTCCTTGGCTGTGGGTGAGGTCGGGATGTGGATGTCCATTGTGATTAGTTTATGGTCTGATCTTACCAATGAGGGGTTTACCTGTGGTGTGGAACATTCAGTCCCCATGTTGGTGATGACCAGGTCCAATATGTTGTCCCCTCTTGTGGGAGTAGTGACCAGTTGTTCCATGGCATTTGAGTTTATAAACTCCAGGAACCATTGGGCAAAGGAGTTGGGACTTGAATAGTTTTTCCAGTCAATTTTTGGGTAGTTGAAATCCCCCAATATCATTGTGTTTGGTGAGACCTTCATATTCTCCAATGTTCTCAGGAATGCCGAGTGGGGATCCTGAGACAAGGTGCGTGATCTGTAGCAGGCTACAAACTGAAAAGCAGTTTTGCCCACTGTTAGTTGCACATGGATGGTCTCCGATGCCTCGTGCAGTGCCACTAACCTGGAGGTATGGGTATCCTTGATGAAAATGGATACTCCCTCACCTTTAGTATTTCGGTCGGAGTTCTGGGGCCGAAAAGAAAGGTATGAGTTATATCCTGGTAGTGATGGGGTGCTCTGTGGAGCCCTGAACCAGGTTTCTGTTACTGCACAGATATCGATTTTCTCCATACTGAGGAGTGCCTCGAGTGCGTGCATCTTGAGGTTTAGAATTCTGGCATTGAGTACCATTACCCTTAGTTTTTTATTTCTTGTATTGTCTATGGAGGTGGGTTTGTCTTTTGAGCCTTGCCTAAAAAAGGCACTTTGGGGGTAGCAAGAACCTTAGCCAGTATTCGAAAGCCTAAGGGTGACAGGTGCAAGCCGTCCCTAGTGAAGCAACGTGGCTTGTCGAGCATATCATCCCAGGCTGACAGACACTGGATCCCCTTTGAATGACACCAATAGCTTAGCCAATTGTTAAAATAGATAATTTTGTCTTTATACTGTGGCATCATTCTTGGTGAGGGCAAGATGCTACTCAGGGTCAGGGTCATACCAGCCTGGGCTACCTGATCCGAGAGCTCCTCTATGTCTCTTTTCATGTAGTCAAGGGAGGTACGTCTCAGGTCATTCACACCAACATGGACAATGACAGAGTCATATTTGTACCTGCTGTGGAGTGACCTGAGTGCTTATGTTATGTGGCGGATCCTGGCACCCGACAAGCAGCTTACAGTGACCTTCTCCTTGTTCAGTGTGGTGAGCGGGATGTCAGTGTGCCTGACAATAGAGTCTCCTATTACTAGTGTATTTGGTGTATTATTTAGCCTTAAGGGCTGCGACTGTGTGGCACACTGACTTTGTGAAGTATGTGATACGTGAAAGTTGTTGGGTGGTAGCGGTTGCTTGTATGTCTGCTTTGGAGGTCTCTGCTGCTTTGGCAGATTTTTATTTAGAGCCTCTGAGTATGTTTTTGTGAGTTTATGTGTCTTGTTTTCTGATATGATTGGTCTATGTGAGACTGGTTGTGTGGTGCGAGTGGTTTCCTTCTCCTCCTGACTGACTGTGCCAGTCTTGGGTTGAGAGAGCTCAGCCTCCAGTTTGGCTGTATAGTTGCATCTTTCACATACATTTGAGTTTGTTGGAAGGAGGAGAGGGTTGTCTGTATACATAAGGCAATTGTAACATTGCCTCAAGATTCCCAGATTTACCAGCTGCACTGGAGAGTATACCTGAAACTGCACTTTGGACATGCCTGGATAGTTTAAAGAACTGATTTATTGATTGTCCGGAAGGGACGAATAGGGAGCCTTGCACTTCTAGATAGTATAGGGGGTGTAGTGCTATAGTATGTTAGTGTTTACTGAGAAATTTGAGCAAATGCTGGGCTGTAGAAGGAAGGTTGAATACTTACTTTGAGAGTTTGGCTAGTTGGAAGGGAAAATTGAAGAGCAGAACTTGTGGAGCCAGGAATAGTTTAAAACTGCTTAAACTGCGCTGCACGATGGTGCGCAATGCTGCACGATGTGCAAAATCACGTAAAACCATGCAAATGCAGGTTTTAAGGCAGGGAGCTAGAAAGAGATAGGAATTAGCCCAAAATGGCCAATAAGCTACTAGTTGCTGGGCTGAGACCACTCCTCCAGGGACAGATAGGCTGCTCAAAGTCCCCACTCTCAGTGGTGAACAGAGAAGCTTCCTCCTATCCAAGTAAGGATATGGGCAACACAGAAACTATACCATAGCCCAGAATTCAGAAAACCTGAAATCTGGACTTCTCTAGTTTAGAAAAGGCGGGAAACAAGGATATATATTTTTTTGTTTTGTTTTTTAGTAGAAATAACAGAAACTTAAAAAGGGAACACTGTAAATGCTTTAAACAGGCTAGCACATTTGAGTGTGTAGCCTACAACAGTTAAACAACACAAAAACGACTTTTAGAAGTGCAAAAACAGTAAAAATATGAAAACAATGCTTTTGAGATCTTCGATAAGCTAGAAACTCACTTTTCGGTGAGAAAATGTAGTCGCAGGTAGAAAGGCAGAGAAAAAAATACTTAATCTGTTTAAAGTCTCTCTTTTATCTCTCTGCTGCTTGTAGCACTCTGCAGGACACCACGAGGAGCTGTGCTGAGTTAGAAACAAGTGCAAAACCACGCAAATACGGTTTTAAGACAGGGAGCTAGAAAGAGATAGGAATTTGCCCAAAACGGCCAATAATCTACTAGTTGCTGGGCTGAGACCACTCCCCCAGGGACAGATAGGCTGCTCAAAGCTCCCCACTCTCAGTGGTGAACAGAGAAGCTTCCTCCTATCCAAGTAAGGATATGGGCAACACAGGAACTATACCATAGCCCAGAATTCAGCAAACCTGAAATCTGGACTACTGTAGTTTAGAAAAGGCGGGAAACAAGGATATTTTTTTTTTGTTTGTTTTTTAGCAGAAACAGAAACTGAAACAGGGAACACTGTAAATGCTTTAAACATGCTAGTGCACTTGAGTCTGTAGCCTACAACAGTAAAACAACAGAGAAACGACTTTCAGAAGTGCAAAAACAGTAAAAATATGAAAACAATGCTTTTGAGATCTCCGATAAGCTAGAAACTAACTTTTCAGCAAGAAAATGCAGTCGCAGGTAGAAAGGCAGAGAAAAAAATACTTAATCTGTTTAAAGTCTCTCTTTTGTCTCTATGCTGCTTGTAGCACTCTGCAGGACACCACGAGGAGCTGTGCGGAGTTAGAAACAAGCGCAAAACTGCGCAAATGCAGGTTTTAAGACAGGGAGCTAGAAAGAGATAGGAATTAGCCCAAAACGGCCAATAAGCTACTAGTTGCTGCCCTGAAAGCACTCCTCCAGGGACAGATAGGCTGCTCAAAGCTCCCCACTCTCACTGGTGAACAGAGAAGCTTCCTGCTAAATGATATGGGCAACACAGGAACTATACCACAGCCCAGAATTCAGCAAACCTGAAATCTGGACTACTGTAGTTTAGAAAAGGCGGGAAACAAGGATATATATGTTTTTCTGTTTTGTTTTTTAGCAGAAATAACAGAAACTTAAACAGGGAACACTGTAAATGCTTTAAACAGGCTAGAACATTTGAGTGTGTAGCCTACAACAGTTAAACAACACAAAAACGACTTTTAGAAGTGCAAAAACAGTAAAAATATGAAAACAATGCTTTTGAGATCTTCGATAAGCTAGAAACTCACTTTTCAGTGAGAATATGCAGTCACGGGTAGAAAGGCAGACAAAACAATACTTAATCTTTTTATAGTCTCTCTTTTGTCTTTCTGCTGCTTGTAGCAATCTGCAGGACACCAGAAGGAGCTGTGCTGAGTCTGAAACAAGCGCAAAACCATGCAAATACGGTTTTAAGGCAGGGAGCTAGAAAGAGATAGGAATTTGCCCAAAACGGCCAATAAGCTACTAGTTGCTGGGCTGAGACCACTCCCCCAGGGACAGATAGGCTGCTCAAAGCTCCCCACTCTCAGTGGTGAACAGAGAAGCTTCCTCTTATCCAAGTAAGGATATGGGCAACACAGGAACTATACCATAGCCCAGAATTCAGCAAACCTGAAATCTGGACTACTGTAGTTTAGAAAAGGCGGGAAACAAGGATTTTTTTTTTTTTTTTTTTTTTTTTTTTTTTGTTTAGCAGAAACAACAGAAACTTAAACGGGGAACACTGTAAATGCTTTAAACATGCTAGTGCACTTGAGTCTGTAGCCTACAACAGTAAAACAACAGAAAAACGACTTTCAGAAGTGCAAAAACAGTAAAAATATGAAAACAATGCTTTTGATATCTTCGATAAGCTAGAAACTCACTTTTCAGCGAGAAAATGCAGTCGCAGGTAGAAAGGCAGAGAAAAAAATACTTAATCTGTTTAAAGTCTCTCTTTTGTCTCTCTGCTGCTTGTAGCACTCTGCAGGACACCACGAGGAGCTGTACGGAGTTAGAAACAAGTGCAAAACTGCGCAAATGCAGGTTTTAAGACAGGGAGCTAGAAAGAGATAGGAATTAGCCCAAAACGGCCAATAAGCTACTAGTTGCTGCCCTGAAAGCACTCCTCCAGGGACAGATAGGCTGCTCAAAGCTCCCCACTCTCACTGGTGAACAGAGAAGCTTCCTGCTAAACGATATGGGCAACACAGGAACTATACCACAGCCCAGAATTCAGCAAACCTGAAATCTGGACTACTGTAGTTTAGAAAAGGTGGGAAACAAGGATATATATTTTTTTGTTTTGTTTTTTAGCAGAAATAACAGAAACTTAAACAGGGAACACTGTAAATGCTTTAAACAGGCTAGCACATTTGAGTGTGTAGCCTACAACAGTTAAACAACACAAAAACGACTTTTAGAAGTGCAAAAACAGTAAAAATATGAAAACAATGCTTTTGAGATCTTAGATAAGATAGAAACTCACTTTTCGGTGAGAAAATGCAGTCGCAGGTAGAAAGGCAGAGAAAAAAATACTTAATCTGTTTAAAGTCTCTCTTTTGTCTCTCTGCTGCTTGTAGCACTCTGCAGGACACCACGAGGAGCTGTGCTGAGTTAGAAACAAGCGCAAAACCACGCAAATACAGTTTTAAGTCAGGGAGCTAGAAAGAGATAGGAATTTGCCCAAAACGGCCAATAAGCTACTAGTTGCTGGGCTGAGACCACTCCTCCAGGGACAGATAGGCTGCTCAAAGCTCCCCACTCTCAGTGGTGAACAGAGAGGCTTCCTCCTATCCAAGTAAGGATATAGGCAACACAGGAACTATACCACAGCCCAGAATTCAGCAAACCTGTAATCTGGACTACTGTAGTTTAGAAAAGGCGGGAAACAAGGATTTGTTTGTTTTTTTTTTTTTTTTGTTTTTTAGCAGAAACAACAGAAACTTAAATTGGAAATACTGCAAATGCTTTAAACAGGCTAGAGCACTTGAGTATGTAGTCTACAACAGTTAAACAACACAAAAATGGCTTTTAGAAGTGTAGAAACAGTAAAAAATACAAACACAATGCTTTTGAGATCTTAGATAAGCTAGAAACTTGCTTTTCAGCGAGAAAATGCAGTCGCAGGTAGAAAGGCAGAGAAAAAAATACTTGATCTGTTTAAAGTCTCTCTTTTGTCTCTCTGCTGCTTGTAACACTCTGCAGGACACCACAAGGAGCTGTGCTGAGTTACCCCCATTACAGTTACTCAGGGACACTCATTACCCCCATTACAGTTACCCATGGACATTCATTACCCCCAATACAGTTACCCAGGGGCACTCATTACCGCCATTACAGTTACCCAGGGACACTCATTACCCTCATACAGTTACCCAGGGACACTCATTACTCCCATACAGTTACCCAGGAACACTCATTACCTCCATACAGTTACTCAGGGACACTCATTACCCTCATACAGTTACCCAGGGACACTCATTACCCCCATTACAATTACTCAGGGACACTCATTATCCACATTACAGTTACCCAGGGACACTCAATACCCTCATACAGTTACCCAGGGACACTCATTACCCCATTACAGTTACCCAGGGACACTCATTACCCTCATACAGTTACCCAGGGACACTCATTACCCCCATTACAGTTACCCAGGGACACTCAACACCCTCATGCAGTTAACCAGGGACACTCATTACCCATATACAGTCACCCAGGGACACTCATTACCCCCATACAGTTACTCAGGGACACTCATTACCTCCATTACAGTTACCAAGGGGCACTCATTACCCCCATTACAGCTACCCGGGGACACTCATTACCCCCATACAGTTACCAAGGAACATCCATTCCCTCATACAGTTACCCAGGGACACTCACTACTCCCATACAGTTACCCAGGGACACTCACTACCTCCATACAGTTACTCAGGGACACTCATTACCCCCAATACAGGTACCAGGGAGCACTAATTACCGCATTAAATTTATCCAGGGACACTCATTACCCTCATACAGTTACCCATGGACACTCATTACCCCCATTACAGGTACCCGGGGACACTCATTACTGTCATTACAGTTACCCAGGGACACTCATTACCCTCATACAGTTACCCAGGGGCATCCATTACCCCCATACAGTCACCCAGGGACACTCATTACCTCCATACAGTTACTCAGGGACACTCATTTCCCTCATACAGTCACCCAGGGACACTCATTACCTCCATACAGTTACTCAGGGACACTCATTACCCTCATACAATTACTCAAGGACACTCATTACCCCCATTACAGTTACCCAGGGACACTCATTACCCTCATACAATTACCCAGGGACACTCATTACCCCCATTACAGTTACTCAGGGACACTCATTACCCTCATACAATTACCCAGGGACACTCATTACCGTCATACACTTACCCAGGGACACTCATTACTCGTATACAGTCACCCAGGGACACTCATTACCCCCATACAGTTACACAGAGCACTCATTACCTCCATTTCAGTTACTAAGGGATACTCATTACTCCCATTACAGCTACCCGGGGACACTCATTACCCTCATACAGTTACCCAGGGACACTCATTTCACTTACTCAGAGATACTTATTACCCCCATACAGTTACTAAGGGACACTCATTACCCCCATTACAGTTACCCAGGGACACTCAGTACCTCTATACAGTTACTCAAGGACACTGATTACCCCATTACAGTTACTCAGGGACACTCATTACCCCCATACAGTTACCCAGGGACACTCACTACATCCATACTGTTACTCAGGGACATTCATTACCCCCATTACAGTTACCAAAGGAAACTAATTACCACCATTACAGTTACCTAGGGACACTCATTACCTTCATACTGTTACCCAGGGACACTCATTACCCCCATACATTTACCCAGGGATACTCACTACCTCCATACAGTTACTCAGGGACACTCATTACCCCCATTACTGTTACCAAGGGACACTAATTACCATCATTACAGTTACCCAGGGACACTCATTACCTTCATACTGTTACCCAGGGGCACTCATTACTGTCATTACAGTTACCCGGGGACACTCATTACCCTCATGCAGTTACCCAGGGACACTCATTACTCCCATACAGTTGCCCCGGAACACTCATTACCTCCATACAGTTACTCAGGGACACTCATTACCCTCATACAGTTACCCAGGGACACTCATTACCCTCATACAATTACTCAGGGACACTCATTACCCCCATTACAGTTACCCAGGGACACTCATTGCCCTCATACAGTTACCCAGGGACACTCATTACCCCCATTACAGTTACCCAGGGACACTCATTACTCTCATACAGTTACCCAGGGACACTCATTACACACATTACAGTTATCCAGGGACAGTCATTACCCTCATACAGTTACCCAGGCACATTCATTACCCCCATTACAGTTACCCAGGAACACTCATTACCCATATACAGTTACTCAGGGACACTCATTACCCCCATACAGTTACTCAGGGACACTCATTACCTCCATGACAGTTACCAAGGGACACTAATTACCCTCATTACAGCTACCCGGGTACACTCACTACCCTCCTACAGTTTCCCAGGGACACTCACTACAGTTACTCAGAGATACTTATTACCCCCATACAGTTACCAGGGGACACTCATTACGCCCATTACAGTTACCCAGGGACACTCAGTACTTCTATACAGTTACTCAGGGACACTGATTACCCCCATTACAGTTACCCAGGGACACTCATAACCCCCATTACGGTTACCCAGGGACATTCATTCCCTCATACATTTACCCAGGGACACTCACTACCTCCATACAATTTCTCAGGGACACTCATTACTCCCATTACATTTACCAAGGGACACTAATTACCCCCATTACAGTTACTCAGGGTCACTCATTAACCTCATACAGTTACCCAGGGACAGGACACTCATTACCCCCATTACAGTTACCCAGGGACACTCATTACCCTCATACAGTTACCCAGGGACACTCATTACTCCATTACAGTTACTCAGGGACACTCATTACCCCCATTACAGTTACCCAGGGACACTCAGTACCCCCATACAGTTACCCAGGGACATTCATTTCCCTCCTACATTTACCCAGAGACACTCATTACCCCCATGCAGTTACCCAGGGATACTCACTACCTCCATACATTACTCAAGGACACTCATTACCCCCATACAGTCACCCAGGGACACTCATTACCTCCATACAGTTACTCAGGGACACTCATTACCCCCATTACAGTTAGCAAGGGACACTAATTACCCCCATTGCAGTTACCCAGGGACACTCATTACCTTCATACAGTTACCCAGGGACACTCATCACCCCCGTTACAGTTACTCAGGGACACTCATTACCTCCATTACAGTTACCCGTGGACACTCATTACCCCCAATACAGTTACGCAGGGACACTCATTGCCACCATTACAGTTACCCAGGGACACTCGTTACTCTCATACAGTTACCCAGGGACACTCATTACCCCCATACAGTCACCCAGGGGCACTCATTACCTCCATACAGTTACTCACGGACACTCATTACCCTCATACAGTTACCCAGGGACACTCATAGGTTCATAGGTAGGTACTAGGCTATCTGCCCTAGGGCATTTATAAGCCTAGCCAGAATGTGTTGGTTTTCACCTCCCTTTTAGACTAGATTCCTGAGCCTCTGTCCAGCAGGGCCATAGAAGTGATACCAGGAGTACATTTACAATTTCCCATCCACTCATCAAGATTTCTCTTGAAGAGAGTCAGCGAGGGGCTCTCCCTAACATGGACTGGGATTATATTCCAGAGCGAGGGAAACCTCTGGGATATGAATCTATCCCTCCAGCATGTCCTATTTATTGCTGTGCTGAGGTTTAAATACCTGGAGCGTGAAGCTTTAATGGATTTGGTTTTCTTGAGGTGGAGCAGGTCACTACCTCCATACAGTTACTCAGGGACACTCATTACCCCATTACAGTTACCAGGGAACACTAATTACCCCATTAAATTTACCCAGGGACACTCATTACCCTCATACAGTTACCCATGGACACTCATTACCCCCATTACAGGTACCCATGGACACTCATTACTGTCATTACAGTTACCCAGGGACACTCATTACCCTCATACAGTTACCCAGGGGCATCCATTACCCCCATACAGTCACCCAGGGACACTCATTACCTCCATACAGTTACTCAGGGACACTCATTACCCTCATACAGTTAACCAGGGACACTCATTACCCTCATACAATTACTCAGAGACACTCATTACCCCCATTACAGTTACCCAGGGACACTCATTACCCTCATATAATTACCCAGGGACACTCGTTACCCCCATTACAGTTACTCAGGGACACTCATTACCCTCATACAATTACCCAGGGACACTCATTACCCTCATACAGTTACCCAGAGACACTCATTACCCATATTACATTTACCCAGGGACACTCATTACCCTCATACACTTACCCAGGGATGCTCATTACTCGTATACAGTCACCCAGGGACACTTATTACCCCCATACAGTTACACAGGGCACTCATTACCTCCATTTCAGTTGCTAAGGGATACTCATTACCCCCATTACAGCTACCCGGGGACACTCATTACCCTCATACAGTTACCCAGGGACACTCATTTCACTTACTCAGAGATACTTATTACCCCCATACAGTTACTAAGGGACACTCATTACCCCCATTACAGTTACCCAGGGACACTCAGTACCTCTATACAGTTACTCAGGGACACTGATTACCCCATTACAGTTACCCAGGGACACTCATTACCCCCATACAGTTACCCAGGGACACTCACTACGTCCATACAGTTACTCAGGGACATTCATTACCCCCATTACAGTTACCAAAGGACACTAATTACCCCCATTACAGTTACCTAGGGACACTCATTACCTTCATACTGTTACCCAGGGACACTCATTACCCCCATACAGTTACCCAGGGATACTCACTACCTCCATACAGTTACTCAGGGACACTCATTACCCCCATTACAGTTACCAAGGGACACTAATTACCATCATTACAGTTACCCAGGGACACTCATTATCTTCATACAGTTACTCAGGGACACTCATTACCCCCATTTCAGTTACTCAGGGACACTCATTACCTCCATTACAGTTACCCATGGACACTCAATACCCCCAATACAGTTACCCAGGGACACTCATTACTGCCATTACAGTTACCCAGGGACACTCATTACCCTCATGCAGCTACCCAGGGACACACATTACCCTCATACAGTTACCCAAAGACACTTATTACCCCATTACAGTTACTCACGGACACTCATTACCCCCATTACAGTTACCCAGGGACACTTATTGCCCTCATACAGTTACCCAGGGACACTCATTATCCCCAATACAGTTACCCAGGGACACTCATTACCACCATTTCAGTTACCCAGGGACACTCATTACCCTCATACAGTTACCTAGGGGCTCTCATTACCCCCATACAGTCACCCAGGGACACTCATTACCTCCACACACTTACTCAGGGACACTCATTACCCCCATTACAGTTACTCGGGGACACTCATTACCCCCATTACAGTTACCCGGGGACACTCATTCCCCTCATGCAGTTACCCACGGACACTCATTACCCCATTACAGTTACCCAGGGACACTCATTAACCTCATACAGTTACCCAGGGACACTCATTACCCTCATACAGTTACCCAGGGACACTCATTACCCCCATTACAGTTACCCAGAGATACTCATTACCCCCATTACAGTTACCCAGGGACACTCATTACCCTCATGCAGTAACCTGGGACACTCATCACCCCCATTACAGTTACCCAGGGACACTCATTACTCCCACAGAGTTACATTGAAACTTGGAAGTGTATATCCCTTTCTTGTACTATTCTATTTGCCTGTTCTGTCAAACAGAAGGGAGCTGTTGTTGTACCGGTGTATCATGTCTGTTTGCCCTCAACTGTCAGACACAACATATTAAACTTAACATATCTGAAGCGGCACCTAATCTTGGTGCATATATGTTTTTGATGCCTTTTCTTATCTGTCCTATATTTTATTTATAAGCATTGCTTCCAACATCTTCTCTACAAGTGTTTAAAATGAGTGTATATAAATATAGGGTTACTTATTCCGGAAATCAAAGAACTGGAGGCTTACACTAAATATCCTGCACTGGATATGCATGTAATTTGAGTCATTTAATTGCACACTTATCTACTATCATTCCTCAGAGTATCTCTGTTACTACTGTTACAGAAGAGAAATACAAGCTATTAATTAAATATTAGCTGCACTTTCTCTGGAAGATAGGAAAATGAATAGACTGAGTGTGCAAACTGACTCTTCTGTGCTATCCAATTCTCTATGTCTTTTTAACCTGGTGACACAATCAGTGTGCAAGCAGTTATGATTTGCATTAGGAAGGGAGTTCAAGCTGCCATGAATGACAGATGTGACGACCACTTTGACATCAGTGCTAAATGGATGGCAGAGAACATGGTTGCCACAGAGCATACCAAGGTGGTGATACCTGCCTTTACATTAAAAATCGTTAAACACAGAGGTACTTCTGTTTAATGCGGAACACAAGAAGCTCCATGTTTAGCGATTTTTGATTGGCCCGTATGCCAGGTATACGGGCCAATCAAAAAAAAAAAAAAAAAACAAAGCGGAGGCTGGCCGGGATTTAAGCCAGCAGGGCGGGACTCGGGATCAGGCTGCTGATCTTAGGACAGTCCCACCCAAATAGGGACATCTGGCAACCCTGGTGTGTGCGTGTGTGCGTGTGTGTGTGTGTGTGTGTGTGTGTGTGTGTGTGTGTGTGTGTGTGTGTGTGTGTGCGTGCGTGCGTGTGTGTGTGTGTGTGTGTGTGTGTGTGTGTGTGTGTGCGGTGCCTTGTCTGTCGGTGTGCGTGTGTTTTGCTGAAGCTTGTCTGACAAGCCTTCTGGCTTCAAGAGATGCTCCTCATGTTGTCGGAAGATGCCTCATTCTGACTTTCATGAGGAGTGTGTTCATTGTTTAGGAGAGTCTCATCTGGAGGTTGAATGGGACATCTGTGCCACATTCAACCCCAGGGCTCTCATGGAGCATAGGAGCAAGTTGTTGTTAAAGGGGTTAGCTAAAGGTGGTCCACTGGCTTCGGGCTTTCCCTATATAACTGCTTTGGACCCTAAGAGAAGGCCTCCCCCTCATCCCAAGGAGTCTCCTTCAAAAAAGCCAAGGCTGTCGGATCACAGATCTCCAGATCTGAGTCCAGCCCCTTTGACTTCAGATCTGGGCTCTTCTACTCCAAGAGCCTCAGCTCAGTCTCTCAGATCCAAAGCCTCAGTGCCTTAGAGACCTTCAGATCTGGCTCAGTGCAAGCTGTCCCTGGATCTGACCCATTTGCAGATCTGTCTGGCACATCAGCTGAAGCATCAGATCTGCCCAGGGCTTCGGATCTGATTGTTCCCTCAGATTCAATAATCATTGACAGTTCCCTCTCCATGTCTAAGACATCAGATCCGATGCATCAGAGGTGATCCCCCTCCCAGGACTGCAGGGCATTGTCAAGATCTACAGCTAAGTTTGGACATTCTTCCATGTCTTCTAGGTCTTTCAGAAGTTTGCTACCCACAGATATGGATAGGATGAAGAGGAGTTTCCTCAAGACCCAAACTGAGTTGGGCTTGTTGCCTTCCCCAGCACAGTTGCATAGTGAACCTTCTCCATCTATGGGACTTCACTCTCCTCTTCCAACCCAACTGGGTTTGGAATGCCAGGATCAGAGCATTCCTTGTGATAGGCCAATGGTGTCTGACATCCCTCCCTTCCCGACACTGTCAGGGTCTCTGGTGGGCTCTGTTTCACTGCCCTCGGAACATGTTGCACCTTAGCCATGGGAGGTTGGTGCTAATTCCTGGGGGGGTGGGGGCTGGGGTCAGGTCTGGATTTTTTGGACTACTCCCTCCCCCTGGGGGGCTTTGGTGCTGGACAGCTTGGGGCTGGTATCATCTGGGGGCTTTGGTTTGGCATCAGGGTCCCTTCTCTCTTCCTGGGCAGCTGCAGCTGTGGGAGAGGAGAGCTTCATCCAGTCTGTTGGCCTTCTGGCTGGTAGAGAGGACATGATCCAGCTTAGTAGTGACCTCTCCTTTATCTCTAGGTCCTGCCCAGCCCCTCTTCACTTTTGGTAAAGCCTCATCATCTTTCCAGGGTCAACCCTCCTGTGAGTGCCTTCAGATGGAGACTGCCCCACGTGGGATCCCAGTCTCTTCTGAGTCCTTCCCAGAGCTCATTGTGAAGGAACCCCTCAGAAGTGAACATGCAAGAGGAGGCACCTGGACTCCCCTAGAGAGTCTCTCAATGAGGACACAGATTTCAAGGAGGGAGATGGGTCCCCTAGGCTTCCACCTGAGGAAGTTTCCTTTGGGGACATCCTCAAAATTTTCTAACAAAAAAGGCGGTTGGTCTTCCTCCACCCCATCTTTGGAGGAATCCATGTTCCTGAAGGCCTTTAGGATGAGCCCATCTTCTACCTGGGTGTGCCCCCCTGCTGGTGGACCTCATCACCGCCAGGGTTTGGAAGGAGATGGACACAAGGAAACCGGTACCAGAAAAGGTTGACAGATTCCTCAGTCCCCCCAGAGATAAGGCCTTTTGGAGTAAGGTCATCCCTGTTGATGCCATTGTGGTGGCTGCTGCTACTTAGAAGGAGCTAGTGAAGCAGAGCCCCTCGGTCCATCCCCCAAATACAGAGTCTCGGGCGATTGACCATTTCAGAAAGCGTGTCTTTGCCTCAGCTACTTTCAGACTGAGGGCAACCAACTACATGACTCACATTACCAAGCTTCAGAGGGATTTGCTGTTGAAACTTATCATTTCCTTAACAGAGTTGCTGCCTCTGGAGAGTCTTAAGCTGGTCTCTCCTAAGTTGTCTACTCTGACTTCTCTGGCTAATGCTTCGATGATGTTGATCTGCAACATGGTAGAGGCCACTGCTCGAGCAGCTGACACAGGCATTGCCATTAGATGGCATGCCTGACTTCACCTTTGCGGGTTTGTGGAACCCCTCAAGGCATCTTTTACTAATGCTCCCTTTGACAGTTCAACCTTGTTTGGACCTTCCATCAAGTAGACATTGACCCACAGCGAGCAGGAGAGTAAGACTCTGTCCATGGTGGGAATCATGTTTTCTACCCCCCAACAAGCTTTTTCTAAGACTGATAGAGGTAGTAAGAAACTTTGGTTCTGCAGGACTCAGTCCTTCTTCCAAGATGCTCCACAAGAATCCTCTTCTACAGGCCGGGGTAGAGGATTCAATAGTAGATGCTGCCCTAGAGGCAGAGGGGGTCCGTAGAATTAAGGCTCCCAGGACCCCTTCTCAGAGAAGCCACTTCAGCACTCCTGAAGCACTGCCCGACTGTCCTGCCCTAGAGGCAGTCAGGGGATGGTTCTCCCTTTACCCACTTCCCTGGACAAATATCAGTTCAGATCAGTGGGTGTTAAAGATTATTTCCAGGGGTTACTTTATTCCTTTTTTCAGCCCCCCATTTTCAAAATTTCTATGGGACATTCCACCTCACCAAAGGGAGTTGGCCCATCTTGATGTTCTAGACCTTCTCCAAGAAAGAGGCATCCAAAAGGTCCCAACAGGATGAGGGTCCAGAACTTATTCATGATTCTTTTTTGGTGCCAAAAAAGAAAAGGGACCTGCGTCCAGTTGTGGACCTCAGTGAACTGAATCTGTCAGTCCAGAAGTCCAAGTTCCAGATGGTCACTGTTCAGGCCATCCTGCCTCCCCTGTGCAAGGATGATTGGATGTGCTCAGTGGATCGCAAGGATGTGTACTATCACATCAAGATTGGCAGACACTCCAGGAGACACCTGCACTTTCAGTTAGGGGCCAGTCAGTACCAGTTCAGAGCCCTGCCCTTTGGACTCACCACACCCCCGAGTGTTTAGCAAATGCATGGCAGTAGTGGCAGCTCATCTCTGGCTGCAAACTTTCCAGGTCTTTCCATACCTGGATGATTGGTTCCTCACAGTCGCAATGAGGCATCAACTGTCAATGGCCATCTGTTCTAACCTCAATCTCTTTCAGGATCTTGGCATCACGATCAGCCTGCCCAAATCCAATCTTTTACCATGCCAAAACCTGGAGTTTATTGGGGTTCAACTAGGCACAGTGTTGGAGACTGTAGCACTACCCCTATGCAGAGTTCATCTTATTCAGGATCAGGTATTTTGGTTACTGGTTCTAGAACACCCAGCAACCCATCTAATTCTACAAGCATTAGGTTTGATGACAGATGCCATCCAGTTAGTGCCCCTCAGCAGGTATCACATGCAGTTTCTACAGTGGACCCTGGCATTCCAGTGGTCCTCTCAGGTCCATGCCCATCAGGATAACTCAGGTGTGCAGGAATCACATGACTTAGTGGCTTCAATCTCAGGATCTGACTCTAGGCAGACCCTTTTGTCTTCCCCCACCCAAGGCCATGGTGACCACTGATGCCTCCCCGTTGGGGTGGAGGATATTTTCAGGGCAGGACAATTCAAGGCACGTAGTACCCTACAGAGACCAAATTGCACATAAATGTCCTGGAGATGAGAGTAGTCCTTCTAATGTTGCAAGTCCTTCAGGATTGCCTTCCTCTCGAGACTATAGCAATTCAAACAAACAACATGGCAGTTATCTGATACATCAACAAGCAAGGGGAACATGGTCTTATCCGCTGTGCAGAGAGGCCGTGAGAGTATGGGAATGGGAGAGGCCATGAGAGTGCGGGAATGGGCAATGTCTTCCATGTGCTTTATTCTTGCAACTCACATTCCCAGTAGTTCCAACATGCTGGCCGACAAACTCAGCAGGTCTATCTTAAGTCCCCACAAGTGTTCCCTGAACCCTTCAGTGGTACACCAGATTGTTGACCATTGTGGTCAACCATGCTGTGGTCTCTTTGCTTCCCCAGTCAACCACAAATGCAGCAATTACTCTCCCCTGATCCCCCCGACAGGGGAGTCACCCAGGGATGGTCTGCTTCACGATTGGCTGTCAGGATTCCTTTACACTTACCCCCCTACTCCTGTAATTCCCATGGTCTTGCAGAAAGCTCATCACCTGAAGACCCCTCTCATCCTCATTGCCCCCTTATGACTTTGTCAAGCTTGGTTCTCTCCTCTTTGGTCTCATCTGAAGTATCCTCCCTGGATATTGGATCCCGTTCTGGGTCTTATTTACCACCCCTGGGGGCTTCCCCTTCCCACCCTCCAGGTGCTTCATCTAACTGCTTGGTTCTTCCAGTTCCAGTGATGCTTTCACAGTCCAGGCTCCCCTCTCCCGTGAGGAATATTATCTTGGCATCCCAGAAGCTATCTACGAAGAAGGTGTATTCCAGTAAATGGAAAAGATTTTGTATTTGGGCCAGACAACACAATTTAGATCCTTTCTGGCACTGATTCCTGATATTTTACTGTTCTTGGCTTCTCTTTTTCAGGAGGGAACTAGTTTATCCACTTGGCTTCTCTTTTTCAGGAGGGAACTAGTTTCTCCACAATTAAGTTTCAATTGCTGGCCATCTCTAATTTCCTTTGGGGTCCCATCTTTTCTTCTAAACTATGCAAAGCCTTTTTCAAAGGGGTCTTTCTTCTTACATCTCCTATCAAAGATCCTTCCCTACCATGGGATTTAACTCTGGAGTTGCAGTCTTTGACAGTAAAGCTATTTGAACTGGCTGCATTTTGTGATTTTAACTTTCTGTCTTGGAAGACAGCATTCTTAGTGGCCATTACTTCTGCCAAGAGGGTTTCTGAGTTGCAGGCTCTCAGCAGAAAGCCCCCTTGTATGGTTTTCCACAAGGATAGGGTATTCCTCAGGACAAATCCTGCATTTGTTCCGAAAGTGACTTTGGAAGCTAACCTCAACCAATCTATCCAGTTACGAGTTTTCATCCCTAATTATTCCAAAAAGTGTGAATATACTTTACACTGTTTAGATGTCCATAGACAGCTATGATTGTATTTTAAGAGGACTGAGGAATTTCAGAAATTGGACCAGCTTTTCATGGCCTTTTCTCGGACCAGAAAAGGTCTGCCAGTTTCTAAGGTAACTATTTCCAGATGGAATGCCAGCTGTATTTCCTACATTTATTATAGCAAGCATATCGAGCTATCTAGACCAGTCAAAGCCCACTCTACCAGGTCTGTGGCTGTGTCTTTGGCCTTCTTGGCCAAACTTTCTTTGGATGAGATTTGTGCTACTGCTACTTAGTCTAATCCTCACACCTTTGTTTCACAATATAGGTTAGACTTAGTGTCTAGCAACAGGGCTTCCTTTGGTTCCTCTGTGCTCTGGCAAATCCTTCCCTGAGGCTACCCAGGGTTCATTGTAGCTGGGGACTCTGACCCATCCGTGATGAATAATGACACGGATTGCATCAGATAAAAATTTATGTACTCACCATAACTTGGAATCTATGCTATCCAGTGTCATTATTCATCACATTCCGCCCTCCTTTTCCCTGCGTTCTGGGGATCTGGTAGATATGGAGTGATACCTTTTATTAGAGATAGTTTAGTTATCTGGCAGGCAATGCTGCCTTTTCTTTTCCAGCAAATTCGATCTGAGGGTTACAAGTCAGCAAGACATTATGGGAAGGGGAGGAGCTTGAGCTCTGTATCTGTCCATTAGTTGCCGGCTTGGCTCTGAGGTCAGATCCAAGATGCATCCATGACGAATAATGACACTAGATATCACAGATTCCAAGTTATGGTAAGTACATAACTCTTTTTTATTCATTCTCCAAATCCTCTTCTGGGTTGCAGATGGGCAAGAACCTATCCTGGCAAACACATACACACAAAAACACACACGCACACAACACATTACACTCACTTATAACATTCTGAAGTGAAGTTGAAGCCAACAAGCAGCTTTATTTATTGTGTACAGTTTCTAAGATCCTTCCTTACCAGGTTACTGGTTTGCTGTTTAAAAATGTAAATCTGCAAAGAAGAGTATTTAGGGTAATCCATTTAGACAACAGAAATGCTGATGATTTTTTTTTTGGAAATGTTTGATTGTTAAAGTAGGTTAATGACTGTTTACTGCATATACCTGGTAATTCTAAAAGCCGGACAGTGAAAAGGAGGATTTGGAGTTTACAGAAAGGGGCTTTGTGGGAGAATGTGGGACAATACCACTGGGAGTGAATTGGCCAGTGAAGTGAGAAACATGGAGAGAAAGAAATAACGACTGCCCAGGGGACAGAACAGGGAGAAGTTAGGAAGGAAGGAAGCAATTATAGCAGCACATGAAAAGACATCATTGGATAAGTGCAAGCAGCTAGGTATCAGATAGGAGGGCAGTGAAACAAAGTAAAGGAACAAGAAATGGGCAGAAAGCAAGGCAGCAAAAGAAGAGAGTAAGTTTGAGTGGTAACAAAAAGAGAGAGAAAGATGAGAAAAAGAAGGAAACCGAAGTGAGGGACAAGGAAGACAAGAGGAGAAGAGATGAAGGGAGAGGCTGAGCCCGAAGCTGCCACAGAGGAGACAGCAAACACCAGCAAGAGGGCAGGAAAGAAATGGACAGGAGGAGGGCATTTATCTAGATAAGAGGAAGGAAAGGGAGCCAGAAAAAATAGTGGGCAGGAGGAAGAGTATAGCAGGGAATCAGGGGGTATGTTGACACAGCATGGGGGCAAGAGGGATGTAGACCCTAGAAGGAGCTGAGACAGTGTTGATGGCAGTGGGGATGAAATCAGTAGGACATCAAGTGGAAAGAGCAGGAGGAAGAAAGAATGTGGTGATAGACAGCAAAGGGGTCAGGAAAGTTTGACCACTGAATGGCTGGAACAGACATTAACAGTAGGAGACAGAATGTGAGGAAAGGAAGGACATTTAGAAGGAGGAGGACAGGGATGGAATACAAAGGGATGGAGCCAAGAGTGGACAGCAGTGGACAGAACTTGTAAGAAATATACATGAGAGAAGAGGAAAAGGGCAGTGAGGGAGGCAACCAGCAAGGACAGCGAGCATCTATCGATGGTGCAAATGGAGTGAAAAGGTTACATGTAAGAGGAGTGGTAACACGGGGTAGGAAATGGTGCAAAAGGGGACAGCCAGTATAGACACAGAGAGAAGGTAGGATTTTGGTAAAGGAAAGCCCAATCACTGAGAGGATTGTCAAAGAAGAAGGATGGAAAGATCCAGTTATGATGAAACTCGTGGGGCTCAGGCTTCATAAGATGAGGAAGATTACGAAAGTGGTTACCAAGGGATTGAGTTGGATGCATGTTGTTGTGTATATAGACACTTATGATCTATCAAAAGTGACTGCCAATGTATAGCAACCTGGCAAGAAATGTTGGAATACAAGCTTGGAGGTAGAAATATCAGATGTGTTACATGTGTCAGCAGCCAGTACACAGAAGGAAGACAGGATTAAGGAGTAGAATGAGGGGATACAGTAGCAGGCAGGACACAAGGGCTTGGAAGTGTTAGTTGGACATGTAAGGCTTAGCAGATACACCAGGATTCATGTTGGCATAGAAGGTAGTGTGATGCTGAAAAGGTATGCCTTGATGATTGCACCTTTAAACTAAGACAGAAGGGGTATATCTGAGAAAGGGAAGACAGGCTGGTCTTCAGACACAGGTCAGAATGTAAACCAGACACACGACATAGAAAAGAAACAAACAGATATGACACAGACAGCTGTTGGTGCTGGGTAATATTACTTTGTAGGCAGTAAAGCAAGGAGTCTGGGAAGGACCATTGAGAGATACAAGCAGTGATGCAAGAGGGAGGATAGTCATTGCTGGTATCACAGAAACATGAGCCATTAAAAAGGGGTGGGACATAAAATCGTATGAGTTAAAGATGACAGAGTGAAGCGGGATGGTAGAGCAGTGACAGTCTCACAAAAGGAAGACATAAAATGCACGCTCAGTGAAAAGGAGGGGCCTAAGAGAGGCACTTTGGTGGTTAACATAGAGGAAGAGTGGAATACTGCTGAAGAGATACAATGTATCAAACTTCAGACAGTTCAAAGGAAGAAGATCAGGGACTGAAAGACAGAAACATGTTGGTGGGTAAGAGGACGAGGGTAGGATTCATGGGGAATCTAAATCTATGAGGAGCTGATTGGGAGACCCTGAGCTTTCATGTAGATGCATAGTGGTAGGTGACCAATGTGATGGACAATGAGGACTTCAGGCCAGCTGGTACAACTGTGCCAGAAGAGAATTCCAGATATGATGCTATTCACGGCAGAGAGAGCCACCATAAATGTACTATATTCAGTAGTCACTGTTCTACATGAAACATCACATCAGAGGTTGCCTTTGAATCACTGTGTAATGCTATTTAGTGTAGAGCTCCAGGGTGGTGTACATGACTAAATTACTCTGTGGCCTGGGATAGCCACAGTTGCAGGAAGCACTGTCCAGCAAGACCACTGTTGAAGCCTTGATTTCATTGTAGCACCTCAGCAGTGACTAAATTACTCTCTCATAATGCACAGAGCAGTCCTACTAATAACAGGGCTTTGAGTTTCTAAGTAGCTCAGTAGCATGCAAGCTGAATATGTATGTATGCTGTCTGGATGTGGTTTCAGAGTATGAATCAACAGTGATTTTCCTATTTTTTTCAAACAACATCATTGGGTTATGGGGTATAATTTTATATATACAACATTCTAATCAAATAATTTAGTGACAATTTATAATCGTACTAACCCAAAGTCAATTATATTCCTAACAGATAAATCTGTCTAAAGACTATATACTAGCTATCTACACTATATATATAAAATGTATGTTATTATACATGTTTTATGTTCAAATTTTCCATATTCATAACCTTTACTGACTTTTCTAAACGTAGCTCATAAATGGTAACTTTGAAAGATTAGTAAAATATCTTCAGAAAGTATATAGTTATATAGTAATATTTTCCATTTCATATATAACAGGGGTTATATTCATATCTTCAGAAAGTATATAGTTATATAATAATATTTTCCATTTCATATATAACAGGGGTTATATTCATATCTTCAGAAAGTATATAGTTATATAATAATATTTTCCATTTCATATATAACAGGGGTTATATTCATATTTTCAGAAAGTATATAGTTATATAATAATATTTTCCATTTCATATATAACAGGGGTTATATTCATATCTTCAGAAAGTATATAGTTATATAATAATATTTTCCATTTCATATATAACAGGGGTTATATTCATATCTTCAGAAAGTATATAGTTATATAATAATATTTTCCATTTCATATATAACAGGGGTTATATTCATATCTTCAGAAAGTATATAGTTATATAATAATATTTTCCATTCCATATATAACAGGGGTTATATTCATATCTTCAGAAAGTATATAGTTATATAATAATATTTTCCATTTCATATATAACAGGGGTTATATTCATATCTTCAGAAAGTATATAGTTATATAATAATATTCTCCATTTCATATATAACAGGGGTTATATTCATATCTTCAGAAAGTATATAGTTATATAATAATATTTTCCATTTCATATATAACAGGGGTTATATTCATATTTTCAGAAAGTATATAGTTATATAATAATATTTTCCATTTCATATATAACAGGGGTTATATTCATATCTTCAGAAAGTATATAGTTATATAATAATATTTTCCATTTCATATATAACAGGGGTTATATTCATATCTTCAGAAAGTATATAGTTATATAATAATATTTTCCATTTCATATATAACAGGGGTTATATTCATATCTTCAGAAAGTATATAGTTGTATAATAATATTTTCCATTTCATATATAACAGGGGTTATATTCATATCTTCAGAAAGTATATAGTTGTATAATAATATTTTCCATTTCATATATAACAGGGGTTATATTCATATCTTCAGAAAGTATATAGTTATATAATAATATTTTCCATTTCATATATAACAGGGGTTATATTCATATCTTCAGAAAGTATATAGTTATATAATAATATTTTCCATTTCATATATAACAGGGGTTATATTCATATCTTCAGAAAGTATATAGTTATATAATAATATTTTCCATTTCATATATAACAGGGGTTATATTCATATCTTCAGAAAGTATATAGTTATATAATAATATTTTCCATTTCATATATAACAGGGGTTATATTCATATCTTCAGAAAGTATATAGTTATATAATAATATTTTCCATTTCATATATAGCAGGGGTTATATTCAGGAAATCTGAAAATTTAGGAGAACTGCCTTTCTTCCAGTTTCTGGTTATTTTTTTTCAAACCGGGTCTATATTAAGTCAGCAAAGTGGTATTACAGCGAATGCCATTTCGCCTACACATATACAACGAAATCTGACAACAGCGAAACCCCAGGTCACCGATTTTTTTCCCAGGGAAAAAATTCTGTAGACTAATAAAACACAACACACCACTTAAAACATTGCAGAGGGGGGGGGGGCTTTGCAACCCACATCCACCCCCCTAACTAAATATACCAACTCCGAGATCGCACTACAGTGGGGCAAAGGGCAATGTCATGGCTCAGGCCAAGTGATTTTTTTTCTCTGGGAAAAAATTGCTGACCTGAGCTTTCGCTGTTGTCAGATTTCATTCTATATGCGTCGGCAAAACAGCATTCGCTGCAATGCCATTTCGCTGACTTAATATAGACCCTTTCAAACCACTGCAATAAGGCACGAGAAGAGGAATAGCTGTCCTTAATCACACATAAGGGGGTATGTTTAATTATCTGGAACCCATCAGATCAAAATGCTTGTGTAAATAGTTGAAATTTTGCCCAAAATATTTTAACATGCTACATTCATGAAAAATACATGACCAGTAATTTGCTGTATCCCTATCACATCTCCAGCTGAATCTTTCAACTCGTTTTCCCCATCTTGTACTACATAAGAAATGCTCTATGCAGACATTTCTGGGTGATGTTTCCATAATAGAGGATGCTGTTGTATTTTTAGCTGATGTTAACAATCTTGGTGTTGTCTGTGTCTGGCAGATTTGGAAAAATTCTTTTTTAGATAATCTCAGTATGAGCTGAGAAAACTGATTTAGATTATAAGATAATTTTATATAACTAAGATAAAATTTAAGATATTGATATTTCATTTATAACATGGATTTTGTCAATGCCAACAACTTTGGCTACAGCTGAAATTTTAATTAATTCATATTTGGTATTTTCAAAGTGCAAATTGCCTAATATTCTGTATCAGTAATAAATCCTCTGATTAAAATGGCACTCTAACATCTGTTCCTTATGTGATGAAGTTCGTATATGCTACGTACGAAAAGCGCTTTAGTGTATTACAATAAACGGAATATCTTTACTCTTGCTTGGCATTCCTGTTGGATTTGGAAATCATCTGATTCTATTCAGAATACATTAACTGTACTATCACTAAAAGAATTGTAGATTCTTAAAGGCAGTTAATTATAGAGTGCTTAAGGCAGTTAAATCAGTATGACAGTCCATTTCAAAATAATGTCAATAGTCCAGTTGAGTTGAATCTGTTTGTAGACCATGGTGTCAGAGAAATGAGAAAATAAAAAAAAACAATCAGTGTATATATTTAAAATGTTTAAAAGTCTTTAAAATTCCATTTATGTAATTAGATACACTTGACCTATATAAATGTATTCACATATAATTAAATTTTCATAAGGCTTTATAATTTATAAAACTGAATCAGTGTTGTAAATGTATCTTCCTTGCATATTTATTTATGTAACATTTCCCAGTATAACTTATATCTAACCAGTACCTTAAGACCTTTTGTATTGATACTATAATATAGGTTTCAGTATCTGGAAATCATTTTCCTTTGTGTTCCCAGGATATAATATGATGTTGAAATAGAAATGTTATAATTATTTGGGAGGCAGAGAAAATTTGTATTTTTTTTGTGTTAATATGATATAATTAGCTGACATTAGTGAAATAGCTTGAATGAGATGACCATTTTAGTTAAATGTAATCTCTCCTCAGATATGAAAAATATTTTATTCCAAAGTAAAGTTCAGTAGTGCCTTTTTTGCTTGTCCCCCCCCCAAAAAAAAAGAGTCCCATAGGGCTGAGGTCCCGTATTCTCTGTAGTTTTCTGTTTTGATTTCTTTCCATCTCTGTCTGCTGCATGATGTAAAAAAACAGTTCTCAGAGTAAATGATCTGATGTTTGTCTGCTCCTATAATTTTACAGAAAATATAAAAACTTCTCTGAGTTTAAGACACTTTCTCATTGGTCAGTACACTGTAACAAAACAGAGACAGTGATGTTTAAATTCTTGGAGACTTAAAATTACAAACCAAAACTGTTGCTTTGTTGAACTTTGGAAGGTACTGCTAAGACAGTCAACTGTACCAAATATCTCAACGTATAGCTGGAACATTCCCTAACTTGTTGTGCTGTTGTTTGCGAAATATTGGGAACAGTATTAGACATGATCTCAGAATGTTAGAAAGTACGCCATGATCTCAGAATGTTACAAAGTACGCCATGATCTCAGAATGTTACAAAGTACGCCATGATCTCAGAATGTTACAAAGTTGCCATGATCTCAGAATGTTACAAAGTACACCATGATCTCAGAATGTTACAAAGTATGCCATGATCTCAGAATGTTACAAAGTATGCCATGATCTCAGAATGTTACAAAGTAAGCCTTGGTCTCAGAATGTTATAAAGTATGCCATGATCTCAGAATGTTACAAATTATGCCATGATCTCAGAATGTTACAAAGTATGCCATGGTCTCAGAATGTTACAAAGTATGCCATGGTCTCAGAATGTTACAAAGTATGCCATGGACTCAGAATGTTACAAAGTATGCCATGGTCTCAGAATGTTACAAAGTAAGCCATGGTCTCAGAATGTTACAAAGTAAGCCTTGATCACAGAATGTTACAAAGTATGCCATGATCTCAGAATGTTACAAAGTATGCCATGGTCTCAGAATGTTACAAAGTATGCCATGGTCTCAGAATGTTATAAAGTATGCCATGATCTCAGAATGTTACAAAGTACGCCATGATCTCAGAATGTTACAAAGTATGCCATGGTCTCAGAATGTTACAAAGTATGCCATGATCTCAGAATGTTACAAAGTAAGCCTTGGTCTCAGAATGTTACAAAGTACGCCATGATCTCAGAATGTTACAAAGTAAGTCATGATCTCAGAATGTTACAAAGTATGCCATGATCTCAGAATGTTACAAAGTATGCCATGATCTCAGAATGTTACAAAGTACACCATGATCTCAGAATGTTACAAAGTATGCCATGATCTCAGAATGTTACAAAGTACACCATGATCTCAGAATGTTACAAAGTATGCCATGATCTCAGAATGTTACAAAGTAAGCCTTGATCTCAGAATGTTACAAAGTATGCCATGATCTCAGAATGTTACAAAGTATGCCATGGTCTTAGGATATTGCAAAGTATGCCATGGTCTCTCTCAGAATGTTGCAAAGTATGCCTTGGTCTCAGAATATTGCAAAGTATCAGCCATGATCTCAGAATGTTACAAAGTATGCCATGATCTTAGAATGTTACAAAGTACGTCATGATCTCAGAATGTTACAAAGTATGCCATGATCTCAGAATGTTCCAAAGTATGCCATGGTCTCAGAATGTTGCAAAGTATGCCATGATTTTAGAATGTTACAAAGTAAGCCTTGGTCTCAGAATGTTACAAAGTACGCCATGATCTCAGAATGTTACAAAGTATCAGCCATGATCTCAGAATGTTACAAAGTATGCCATGATCTCAGAATGTTACAAAGTATCAGCCATGATCTCAGAATGTTACAAAGTAAGCCCTGGTCTCAGAATGTTACAAAGTAAGCCTTAGTCTCAGAATGTTACAAGTATGCCATGTGAAGTGCCGATCTTGTATCCTGAATCTGATTGACTTCTTCAAATCAGTCTCCAGAGCTGTGGACGAGGGTAAGGCAGTCCACACAGCCTATCTGGACCTCACCAAGGCCTTTGACACCATCCCCTACTCTGGAATCATAGATAAACTTACTAAGCTGGGCATAAATCCCTATGTCACTCAATGGGTTGCTAACTGGCTTACTGACAGAACCCAGACAGTAAACGTAGCCGACTCCAAATCCAGCTCCAGACAAGTGACAAGTGGAGTATCTCAGGGTTCAGTCCTGGGACCACTCTTGTTTGGCATCTACTTCTCTGAAGTACAGGCCAACACTAAGGGACTCTGGCTAACAAAATTTGCAGATGACTGCAAACTGGGAGCCATTATTGAATCCCCAAATTATGTGGATATTCTACAAAAGGGCCTTACAGAAACAGATGCCTGGTGCCAGAGCCATGGGATCAAGCTTAATGCCAAGAAATGTATAGTTATCCCCTTTGGAAAAAAACATGTACCCATGAATTACCACATAGGTGGCAGGACACTAAACATCGAAAGTGTGATGAGAGACTTAGGGACATAGGTGGACAGTGGTCTCACTTTCGATAACCACATTGCCACAACAGTCAGGAAATCCTTCTATGTGGTACACCTCATCACTAAGGGCTTTTCATCCAGAAAAAAGGAGGCCATTGTCCCACTGTACTCATCCCTCATTAGATCCATTATAGAGTATAACAAAAAAGGCGAACCAGGAACAACTGCAGACCACCGATTTATTTATTTATTTAACCAAAATTGTACTAAGCGCTTTCACCCACACACATCAGGGCATCTTCAGAGTACTGACAATCCTTGTGTTGAACCTCTTTTTAAATCCTTATGTAAATTAGATAATTGAACAATTAAACAATTAAACAAATTATTACCTATGCAGGTTTAATTTGTTTAATTGTTTAATTGTTCAATTATCTAATTTACATAAGGATTTAAAAAGAGGTTCAACACAAGGATTGTCAGTACTCTGAAGATGCCCTGATGTGTGTGGGTGAAAGCGCTTAGTACAATTTTGGTTAAATAAATAAATAAATCGGTGGTCTGCAGTTGTTCCTGGTTCACCTTTTTTGTTTTACTAGTTCTGGAAGTTTGTTTTTAGTACCATTATAGAGTATAATGCCCAGTTTGGTATGTACCTCACAAGACATCTGCAATAGCTTGAAAGGCCACAGAAATACCTCACTAAAAGAATCACAGGCCTAAAGCAGATGCCATATACTGACCGTTTAAAAAAACTCCAGCTATACTCTGTGGCATATCGTCTACTCAGAGGTGATCTCTGCTTAGCATACAAGGCCATGTCAAACCCTGAGCTGTTGGACATGCTCCACTTAAAGAAATCCCAATCCCTCAGAGCCACATGCTCCAGGGATCTAAACCTTGTCATCACAATAAGCAAAACATGCTGGAGGGATAGGTTCCTGACCCAGAGACTCCCCAGACTCTGGAATAGACTGCCCATACACGTCAAGCAGAGCGCCTCTTTGGCCCTCTTCAAAAGGAACCTTGATTATTGGATGGGAGATAGGAAATTCGCCCCGGGGATCATGTCAGTCACCCTGCTAGACAGGGGCCTGGAGAAGTAAATATTGTGGGAAGAAATATCCAGGAAATTGTTATGGCTAGGCTTGCATAGGCCCTAGGGCCGATAGCCTAGTACCAACCTATGAACCTATGAACCTATGATCTCAGAATGTTACAAAGTATGCCATGATCTTAAAATGTTAAAAAGTATGCCATGATCTCAGAATGTTACAAAGTAATGCCATTTTTAAATTAACTACACCTACCCGGTGTGTGCATCGTCTCTGCTTAGCGGTCCTGCGGTCTGGCTGATCGTCACACCTCCTGTCTACTACCCGTGGGCTCCCTCTATTTTCCTACCCAGGAAAGGCATTAAAACTACACAGGGAGGGAAACAAAAATACACAGCAACTGAAAAGAATACCACCTCCAGGTATCCTGTGAAGACACCTTACCCTCAATGTGCCCTACAGAGCATCATACCTCCTTAATAAAAAAGGCTCAGTTCTACTACCCATGGGCTCCCTCTATTTTCCTACCCAGGAAAAGCATTAAAACTACACAGGAAGGGAAACAAAGATATACAGCAATTACTGGAAAGAACACCACCTCCAGGTATCCTGTGAAGACATCATACCCTCAACGTGCCCTACAGAGCATCATACCTCCTTAATAAAAAAGGCTCAGTTCTACTACCCATGGGCTCCCTCTATTTCCTACCCAGGAAAGGCATTAAAACTACACAGGAAGGGAAACAAAGATACATAGCAACTACTGGAAAGAACACCACCTCCAGGTATCCTGTGAAGACACCATACCCTCAACGTGCCCTACAGAGCATCATACCTCCTTAATAAAAAAGGCTCAGTTCTACTACCCATGGGCTCCCTCTATTTTCCTACCCAGGAAAGGCATTAAAACTACACAGGAAGGGAAACAAAGATACATAGCAACTACTGGAAAGAACACCACCTCCAGGTATCCTGTGAAGACATCATACCCTCAACGTGCCCTACAGAGCATCATACCTCCTTAATAAAAAAGGCTCAGTGTACGTAGTATAATACTACAATATCTGATTATAAATCATTATTGTATTTTTTCCTTGTTAACTATTTTAGTATTAGATCTTGCCTCCCGCGAGATAGCAGCCAACCGCTGCCTGCTCGTACCCTTTGCACCACCCCAATTTTCAAACTTTTCTTTCCTAATTCCCTCACTAGACTTAATACTGGAAGTATTATTCCCTGCTGCCATTTCTCTTATTACCACTAGGTGGCACTATACCCCTAAACTAGACTGTACTCTGATATTATTAATCCCCTGACTAAGAACGTAGTTAGACCCTTTTACCTCCAGCTCCTCTTACCCTGTTCTTTCTTATCCTTTCCTGACTCACCTCACATATTTCTACCCTTGTCCACTTTACTTTTTTCCTGGTTTTAGATTACAAACACTCTATGGCAGCACTTACCTCTTAGCTGTAGTCTTTTTACAGCTACAGATTTGTTTTTCTCACTGTGGCTTGTCCATCGTTTGGCTCTACCCGCTCCATTCGCCCTGCGGGCTCACTCCGCTCCCCTAAACTGCCCCCAAATTCCACACGCCTGCAGTGCCTCTTCATTTAACCCTACTAAACCACACCCACAGCCTAATTAACCTATCCCACCATAGCCCACACTACCAATCAAACTCCCACACCCCTAGCAAACTAAACATTACCACCTACTTTTAAACACATCATATCCCAAATCATCCTTTCCCGCCCTTCACCTCACCATACTACTATTCCTAACAGAAACAAAATGGAATTCTTCTTAAGCTGTCTTCTGCTCACCCTTACTATACTAACAAACCTTACAACATATCATCATACCTCACCTACACTAAATAGCAGTTACCACATCACAAACGTATGCACCATACCACATACTCACTCATCTTTTCCCATTAGAGCTACACTTTTCAAAAACAGCCAAATGCTACACATATATAAATTCCAAATAACAACAAATACCACTAAACTATCAGGTGTATACTACATAAAAATAACATTTAAAATAAAACACACATTACTACTTGCTAAACAACTACTCACATCAGGAGACATACACCCAAACCCAGGACCCAACAATACCTTACTCCCACCTAGACATAAATCTGACCTACTTATCATGAACATCAGTATAAGAAGCATAACAAACAAACTCCCTGATCTGCATGCATTCATAAAGCATCACTCCCCAGGTATAATCACAATTACAGAAACCTGGTTAAAACCCAATATACAAACTGAGGAAGTTCTCCCACCAGGTTACAACATACTAAGACACGATAGAGCAACTAGAAAGGGGGGGGGGGTGTAGCCATATTATTTAAAAACACCCTAAACATAAAACCCCTCAATAACTCAATTCCTACATTTCATAATACCAAAACCTTAATGTCAACTGTCGAAAGATTTTACTCTTCTAACATATTCTGGAAGAATCACACCAAGTTCTTGTAAGCAAGTAAAACAGCTTTATTTTACATGCATGGAGATCTGCTACATGATAGTAATATGCCAGCAGTCTGGCTACTTGTACTTTAAGTTCTCCTTATATAGACCCTCCTGCACGTACATACACGTAGCACAGAAGACTTTCATTAAAATTGATAGTTTGATTACTTGTTTTTACCAGCCAGTACCACAGTTATTCTTGCACCATTAACTTTATCAGCAGTTTAAGATTAACTCCTGCATTCCTCAGTGATCAACATTTTCCAGAACATTTCAGTTTGCACGCAGTGAACATTTTTCTGCTTAACCCTTTAAATACAGAATACAAAATATGTTGACTTCAGTATTTTTCCACATTTCCCCTCTTACAACATTTTGTATACTGTTTATTTTACACAATCCCAGATACGTTGTATACCTTCTCATAATCAGAGAAATATGCTTTTGTAGCATTGGCAGAGATAACCTTCGATATTATCATTTTGATACATGGTATGCAACAGCAGCCAAGCAGCAAAAATATGATTGCATCAACACATACAGCAATTAAAATGTTCATCAACACAGAACCCCAGTTTCCAAACAGATTTTGGAAAAAGTCAGTCAAGGGGTTTGGACCAGGTTTAGTCAGTTCAAAAACTTGTTGAACTATTTTTCCTTCGCCGCTAGGGTGAAATCGAGCGCCATACGGTTCTGCAACACTACTGTTCTCATCACCGTTAATTCGTCCGTCACCAATTCTAGCGCTGAAAATGTCGCATTACTCAGAGTCTCTGACAGTTTTGACAGTTTTCTCAGTTCCCAGATGGATTTTACTGTCCCATACGCTGGCAAAATACCAGTCCAAGCAATTACATCATCGCCTAGGTCCATATGTGAGAGTCCTTTGCTGCTGACGTGTGCCAAGTCATGGTGATGAATCCATGACGCATCAATGTTACCTACGGGATTAATAGGTTTATTAAGAGAACGTGCATTTCGTATTTTACCTTGAGGCAACGCATTTGCGTGCCTGATAGCTGGTATCAGATATCCCAAAAAACAACTTCCTGACCAGCCATATGGTAACCATTTATATGCTTTCCTACCACAAATAAAATAACAATCATTTGTTTTGATGGTAATATTGGTTGCAAATTCATAACTCCCATTTGGCTTTAGCCCCTTAAATAACAGGCCATATACATACAGCATTTTTCAACAAAACTAATATCATTTACATTGATGTCTTTTTATAGCTCCAAACTTGGTCTCACACTGCCCTTCTAGGGTACAATTATGAACTATTGTCAAATTACATTGGCTCAGCCCCACCTTAACTTTCCCAATCTTTTGAAAACACACTGTTCCATTTTGGCCCCAGAACAGGCAGCGCCCCCTTGTCTCTCAGTGGTACTTCTGTGGTTTCAAACAACAAACTATTCCAAGTATCATTTATTCCCAGAGGGGCTGTCCCTAACATTAAGCCACTGTGCACAGTAGGTATTGCAGTACATACCCAACAATTTGAGACATTCATTGAGGATGCATATGCATATTTAATCGCTTGATATGTATTAAAGTTTGGATGCCAGCTGGTGTGTTTGTCTCTTTTGAATGGCTAGCTTCATTAAAAGACAGAAATGTCCAAAACAGAAATATTACAATCACAATAGTTATAAACAATAAAACATTGCAATAGAACCATTTTCTCTTATTCTCATTATTGTCCTTCATGATTGCTGCTGTCTGTTTGTTCCTCAGGGGAACTCAAGTCTTTATTTAACTTAAAATGTTTTATGATTTTGCAGTGCGTTAGGTGGATCCATGAGGACCTTTCTTTAATCCGAACTGCTGTTGGAGTTGCGATTAGCACCTGGTAGGGGCCCTCCCATTTGGGGGATGCCCAATTCTTGCGTTTTATTATTTTGATCCAGACCCACTCGCCGGGTCTGATTTCCGTGATCTTGTCGTCTCTTGAACCTGAAAAACAATCATTTGTTAAACAGCTGTTAGTATTGGTCAGCATTTTCCTCATGTACTCAGCTATCTCCTCACCCCCCTCACGTTCCGCAGGCAACAAGTTTTGCCACTGCGGGACGTAATAAGGTCTCCCATACAACAACTCAAATGGAGTGACTCCTTTTGAGGTGGGAGTTGTGCGCATGGAAAGGAGGGCTAGAGGTAGACAGGTAATCCAAGACTGATGTGTCTCGGCCATGAGTTTTCTCAACTTGCCTTTTAGAATGCCGTTATGGCGTTCCACCAACCCTGCTGACTGTGGGTGGTAGGCACAATGGTGTTTCAATTCAATTTGGAAAACTGTAGACAGTTTCTGTATGATCTGATTGACAAAATGCGTGCGTTGTCAGAGTAGATGCGTGTAGGAAGTCCAAAGTGCGGGACGATGTGATTGACCAAAATTTTAGCCACTGATTGAGCATCCGGATGTGTCACCGGAAAAGCCTCAACCCACTTAGTAAATGCATCTACTATTACTAACACAAACTTCTTTAGTTGTGCGGGGTCAATTCGATGAAGTCCATACATATTGTATGAAAAGGATAGGGGTGTTGGAAATGATGCGGAGCAACTCTGACCCTCCCCGTGGTATTTAGCACATACTATGCAGGATAGACAAAAACGTTTTGCATATGCAATGAAACCCTTGGTCCAAAAGGTAAGGTGGATAATTCTAACCATAGCTGCAGGGCCCAGATGGGAAGGGCCATGCACGACTAGTGCTGCATACCTAAAAAGATTAGTAGGCAAAACATATTTATTATCTGGTCCCACATAGATTCCTTTGTTCTGTCTAACACCATACCTAGTCCAGCGTTGTTTTTCCTGTACTGTGCTAAGTTCCTGCATGACTTCTAAGGTTTGCAAATCAAATTTATCTGTTGGTTGTAATTCCGTAGGTGTGGTTTCAAGTGAAAAGGTACTGGACATAGCTGCCTCTTTGGCTGCTTTGTCCGCTAGGGCATTACCAAGTGATACCGGGTCCTTAGCACGGGTATGAGCAGCGCATTTACAGATGGCCAAACCCCGTGGCCATTGGACGGCTTGTAGTAATTCAAGGATTAGGTCTTTGTGCATAATGTCTTTCCCCGAGGTTGTAACCATCTACAAACAGTGTCCAGTCCGCATATAGTAAGGGTTGATCTTTAAGATCCGGTCTTGGTAGAACTTTAGAATGTATGAGATCTAAGCATACATGCGGAATACCGTCTTCAGCAACAGGTAGCAATGTCGCTGGATTTAAGGTAGTGCATCTCTCAATTGTCATGTGTGGCTGCGATAACAGCGTAGTCATACAAGATAAATGTCTGCTAGGTGACAGAAATGTTAACTTGTCCTGCAGAAGGATGACTGCTACAGAGTGCGGGACTTTTAACGTAAGATCATGGAACAATACCAACGTGGCAGACGCTTGTACCGCTAAAGCTGCTGCAATTACTGCTTGCACACAGTGTGGTAATGCTCGTGCTACTGAGTCTAATTTGCTAGAGTAAAATGCCAATGGTCTTAACTTATCTCCATATATTTGCATTAAAACAGATGTCATAAATCCCTGCTTGCAATCTACAGTCTGTATAAAAGTCTTACTGTAATCTGGAAACCCCAATGTTGCTGACCCAGCTATCAGTTGCTTGATCCTAGTAAATGCCTGTACTGCCTTGTCTGTCCAGTGCAGCAAATCTTTTGCCGCCATCGGTATTGCAAAAATTAAGTCTGATAGCGGGTGCACTTCTTCGGCGTAGTTGGGAATCCAACTACGACAGAAGTTCGTAATGCCTAAAAAGGACATCATTTCTTTTTTTGTAGTTGGCATGGGGGCTTGTAAAATAGCATTCTTTCTGCTGTCATCTAATCGCCTGCCCTTCCCAGAGATAGTATAACCCAGGTAACGTACTTCTAATTTACAAAATTGTAACTTAGACTTATTTACCTTATGTTCTTCGTGTGCCAGAAAGTGTAGTAGTCGAATAGTCTCAGACTTACAGAGTTCTTCCGTAGTCGCGGCCAGGAGGATATCATCCACGTACAGCAGTAGGTGGCACCCTTGGGCTGGTTGGAACTGAGCCAAATTGGTGGACATCTCTTGTGAGAAGATGGTCGGACTTTCGCAGTATCCCTGCGGTAACCTGGTATAGGTATAACGCTTGCCCATAAACGTAAATGCAAACCAAAATCTACTATCTTCCTGCAAGGGAATAGAGAAAAAGGCATTACTGATATCAATTACAGAAAAGTAGTTATCCGTTGGAAGGATATCGTTCAGCAGAATAGACGGATCCGGGACTATGGGGGCCCGAGGTACCACCGCGGCATTTATTGCCTGTAAGTCTTGTACCATCCTCCATGTCCCATCCAGTTTTTTTACTGGAAATAAGGGCGTATTACACGGTGAGTCTGTGCACAGAATTAATACTCCAGCTTTCAAAAGTGCTGTGATTACCGGTAAAATGCCCTCCTCTGCCTTTCTGCTCAAGGGATACTGCCGTTTATGAGGTCTAAATTCTGACTTGGGTGTAATCTTTACCTGTCCTGCCGTTCTAATCAGTCCGATATCGTGCTGACCCTGCGACCATAATGAGTTTGGAATCATCTGCAATTGAGATTCTTCCATGGGGGTAAGGAGACATAGTCATAATGTCCCAGGGGATTGTATCGGTTTGTCTTCCCTGAGGTGCACGGTCGGTCTGGCTTGTGTAGCCCAGTTAAGTTTTGAACCTGAATGCCCTTACCTGCCAACTGTTCTGGTGTCCATCCTACCCATTCAGTTATTTTCTTACCCACGAGGTACCATGACATTCCTTCACCCTCCGTGACTGAAATATGTGTGGTTAATTCATTCTTATACAGCAGCTGCATATCCCTTGTAAGGCTACATGTGACTGCAGAATTACCTAGTGTGTCCCAAAAAAGGCTATGCAATACTAGTTTGGTGACTTTAAAACTAAGAAATTTCTTTTCGTATTCTAAATCGGGTCCGGCACATCTTCTGTAATACATTGTGCAATGTAATGGATCTGACACCTTCGGATTTGTTATGCCGTATTTGCTTAATGCCAAATTTGTAAGAGCCGTCACTACACTCTGGGGCCCTGTCTCTATCAAATCATTACTATACCAGTAATGTAGATCCCCCTGCCCTCTAATAGCATTGCACTATTCAGTTCTATTCTCCTTGCCACCATCCCCGTGGAGGTTGGGACGGCTGCTATACCGAACACTTGCATTAAATCTCTTCCTAGTAAATGTACTGGGCAGATTTCTGAAATTATTACTCTGAACCGTATGGTTTGGTTCGTCTCTGGGTCGGTAAACCACAGAGGTTTGGACAATGGCTCTTTGTAAATACGACCATTTGCTGCTTTTACAAGCACATATTCATCCGAGGTAACATCGGATGATATGGCAGTACTTCTGACTAACGTTCGAGAAGCCCCTGAGTCACAAAGAAATTCTATGTCTCGGCCCTCAACTTGCAATGTGATCACTGGTTGGGATTCCAATTGCATAGTTGATGCTAGTGCTGTTAGATTTACCATTTGATATTTCTCATTTTCTGCCATTTCCTGTCCCCACCCATCGTCTTCACTTGTACCTACTTCCCCATTCTCACTTTCTTCTTCTTCCTCATACCCTCCATCTACGTCTTTTTGACCATCATATAGTCATGCGGTACCACTGGAAGCAACCATCGGTTTCTCCGGTCCTCTGCAATCTCTGGCGAAATGTCCTTTCTTACCGCACTTAAAACACTCCCCCCTCTTTTGCCTACCCTCGAAATCCTCAGAATGACTTATGCCTCCCCGTCCTCGTCCTCTTCCCCTGCCACGCCCTCTTCCGCGATTTGCAGAACCTTGAACTAACATTAAAGTTCCATCTTCACTAACTGTAAAAGTCTGGGCTTTTTTATCTTTTTTTTCCTTCAGGTATTTCTCAGCATGTCTAGCATAATCCATAAGGGGCTGTAGACACGCTGTCCTGTGTGTGATCATATGCTTTTGTATAAAGTTACCAATGGCTGTCTTGCAGCCCTTTAGGAATGCATTTTTCAGTTGCTGTTCATAGGGCGAGTCATTTGCCTGATTTTCTGCCTTAATCAACCCACTATGAGCATCAAAACATTGTGTGAGACGATGTAGATAATTGTCTACGGTTTCGTCATCTGATTGAACGCATTGATTAATGCAAGTCCAATCTGCTTTGGGCTTCCAATGTTCTTCTATTTTATCTAGGAGAGTCTTTATTCTGGTTCTACACACTTCGGAGTTAACGGCAAGGCTCCCCTTCCTCTGGTAGCAGGGGTCCCAAGTTCCGCAAATAAGGTGCCAATCAGGTCCTAGGATTTGCCTTATTACTTGTTCAAATTCTACAGCGTTTAATCTATAACTCATTCTCATGCCCCCTACGTCTGTATGGAATTTACGCATATCTACTTTTGGATGGGGAATCCCCTCTACCGCTTTTCGGATATCATCACGGGTCCACGGTCGGTAGACCAATATGGTAGGACCCTCGCCTTCTGTGCCTGCTTGAGGATTTGCCACTTCTATCAGTGGGTATTCCTCTCCTTCCTGATCTACCTTCTCCTTAATTTTCCAGTGCCCTTCTCTCCTAATACTTCCGCTGCGTAAGTCAAGAGTGTTGGCAGGCTCTCTCTGTAATATAATACTTGGCGTGGGGGGGCCACCCACCGAAGCCTGGTATTGCGGTGGGTCCTGGTCGGGGGGCACCTCAATAACCTGTGCAGGGTCTGGATACTGGATGGGAGGGGCCGAGGGATTCTGGTGACTACGACTGACTATGGAAGTTTCATTATCTTCCTTTTGAACAAAGTACACATCTTTTCACTTGAATTACCACACCCTTTTTTCAAATTTTGTTCCTTATGTCTTTTATTTGCTTCCTCCAGCCATTTCTGTGCCTGGGGAATCCCTACCTTCTTTTGCTTCCTTGTCTTATTTCCTGCCTGTTTGCGCAGTAATCTTACTAGATTTTGACATTCTGACTTATTTAAACATCCACTAAACCCATGTTCTTTTTCCATTTATCTAAATACTTTACATTCTTTGGGTGTAAATCAAACATAAACTTTTCATCTTCAGTTTTGTAAGCCTTTGGCAACTGGTTCCTGTTCCCATTTCTCTTACGAGAAACTATTCCTGTTCCTGAGATCTCTTGTATATGGAATCTATTCACATATACTCCTTATACTTTGAGAAAATTAAATTTCTCCCTTGACTAGTCCCTTAAAATTTAGACAAAAATTCCAATCAGAAACAACAAAAATAGCTTTTCTTTTTGCTTACCTTTGTGATTCCTCCGCCCTGTTTGCTGCCACCTCACGGATTGAATCTGGAAAGAGTGACTGGCCTCTAATTTCAACCTGTTTCAGTTGGAGGTCTTTCATTCGAGGAGAGCCTGATCTCTCTCCACCTGCGCAGGTTTTCAGCCTCTCTTTGTTCGATTCGCCGTGCAGGGGCCCTAACGTTGAGCCAGTTATGTCGAAGATTTTACTCTTCTAACATATTCTGGAAGAATCACACCAAGTTCTTGTAAGCAAGTAAAACAGCTTTATTTTACATGCATGGAGATCTGCTACATGATAGTAATATGCCAGCAGTCTGGCTACTTGTACTTTAAGTTCTCCTTATATAGACCCTCCTGCACGTACATACACGTAGCACAGAAGACTTTCATTAAAATTGATAGTTTGATTACTTGTTTTTACCAGCCAGTACCACAGTTATTCTTGCACCATTAACTTTATCAGCAGTTTAAGATTAACTCCTGCATTCCTCAGTGATCAACATTTTCCAGAACATTTCAGTTTGCACGCAGTGAACATTTTTCTGCTTAACCCTTTAAATACAGAATACAAAATATGTTGACTTCAGTATTTTTCCACATCAACTCTTCTCATTAATGATACCAAAAAAATAACATCATCTGTTGCTATATCCCACCAGGCAATAACTGTTCCACCATAGAAGAGATCTTACAATGGCCCTCAGAAAACCTCACTCAGGAATCAATTATATTAGGTGATCTAAATACAGACTGGTTAGCCTGCAACTCCAATATCCCTACAAACCATATAAACCTCTATGGCTTTGCACAGCTCATCCATGAACCGACTAGAATAGACAAAAAATCCAATAAGCAATCAATCCTAGACTGGACACTAGTTAATTGCCCTAAAGAAAAATATTTCTGCGGATGTCTCTCAGACAGCCTCAGTGACCACCTTCCCACATTCCTACAGCGAAGGCACACAAATCCCTCAAACCCTATAATCTTTAGACAAGTTAGAGATGAAAGAAAGGTGAACAGTGAGAATCTCAACCACATCCTAAAACATTGTAAGTGGGACCCACTGCTAACATTAAACTTAGACCAAGCAATAGAATACTTTAATAACACTTTCATCAGTGTTCTCAACTCAATAGCACCCATTAGAAGAATCAAAGTAAAAACAAACTATGCACCATGGCTAAGCAGGGACATAAGAGTCCTTCTAAAAGCCAGGGATAAAGCATGGAAAACATGGAAAACAGAAAAGACTAACTCATCCAAACAAAACTACCAACAACTAAGAAACCAAGCAAAAAAACAAACAGTACTCGATAAACAAAACTACTTCCTTCATGTTCAACATAAACACAATAAACCCCCCCAAAAAAATTCTGGCATGCCATCAACTCACTACTTAAACCAGGCAAAACATCCACACCAACTCCAAATGCTAACAACAACACTGCAGATATTGCTTCCCAATTTAACCACCACTTCACAAATACCATCCTATCCCTCTCCTCACAACTCTTCAATAGCAACCCACCCCAAACCAACCCACCAAAAATACCCCACCCCTCACCCTATCACCTGTCCCTACTGCAACTATCAAAAAACTGCTCTTAAAACTTAAACCTACCACCGTTGCTGCAGACAACCTACCAGCCAAATTCTTAAAAACAGCAGCTGATTCACTGTCTTACCCTGTTTCCATCCTTATAAATCGATCCATTCAGGAATCCTACATCCCACAGTTATGGAAAGTATCATACATTCTCCCCTTCATAAAGGTGTAAACTCTTATGATTTTTCCAACTACCATCCCATAGCTATCCTACCCCCCTAACAAAAATTTTGGAAATATGCATTCACTCTCAAGTGATGCAGTTCTTAAATACTAACAATCTCCTCTCTCCCGCACAACATGGTTTCCACCAACACCACAGCACCACCACTGCTCTCCTCTCTTTCAAACACAATTAACCAATACAGAAATAACAACAACTATGTCTCAGCAATATTCTTAGACCTATCTAAGGCATTTGACATGGTATCACACCCCCTACTTCTAGACTCTCTGACCTCCCTATCCTTTGCTCCATCTACCATAGCATGGTTTAAAAGCTACCTAACAGACAGACAACAGTCTGTACAATGGCAAAACAAACTATCTCCCTTACTCCCAACCACTGTAGGAGTCCCACAAGGCTCAATACTGGGTCCACTACTTTTCACAATATTCACCAACGACCTCCACAGATACTCCCAACATGCCAATCTAATACAATATGCAGACAACTCGACTCTCATCTGCACAGTGCCATCTGTAACCACTCTGCAAAAACGTTCCAAAGAATCCTTTACCTCAGTAGAAAGTTGGATCACCCAGATCCAACTTATACTCAATCCTAACAAAACTAAGTTACTCATATTTGCTCCTAATAAAACTAAAACCACCCAATCCCCTTTTACCATCACATCCAGTAATGGTACTAACATCTGCCCTACTGAAAACACCAAACTACTTGGAGTAACTATTGATAATAAACTACTATTTGACACCCATATATCACTAACAATCAAAAAAGTCCATAAAAAGATGGGTACCCTATACAGACACAAGAAATTCCTATCTGATCAAGCACACATCACACTCGCCCAAACTCACCTACTTTCTACACTCATGTATGCTGCACCTATCCTTACCAACCTTAGAAAACAGGATCTTGTACAACTAGAATCCTGCTATAATAAAATTGCAAAATTTGCTAACAACTGTAACTACAAAACTCATCATTGTCAGGCACTAAAAGAACTCAAATGGTTAGAACTCCCCCAACTAATTAACTATCAACAACTGATACTAGCCTACAATATAGTAAGACATCCTGACAAAACCCCATCCCTAAACAAACTCCTAACCCAGTATACAACAAATTGCCCCCTCTGCTCCTCAGAAAAATCTCTCCTCTGTATCTCTAAAGCCAATAATTCCACAGGAAAAGCTCTTTTCTCTCACAACATTGCCAAAAACTGGAACATCCTCCCCACTTCTGTAACCACAGCTCCCTCAACTGTACAGTTCAAAAATTCTCTCAAGTCACACCTATTAAAATCTTGGTTATGCCCATGCATCACATAATAACACTATCCAGTAATTGCATAACCGAATTGTAGATGCAGTCCCCCCATGCTCTACTATGAAACTCAGTAACTCCCACTGCAGCAATATTAAATGCAGTCTCATAATTTTCTGCTACAAACTCAGTAACTCCCACTGCAGCAAAGTTTAATACAGTCTCCTATTGTTCTGCTACAAACTCAGTAACTCCCACTGCAGGAAGGATTAATGCAGTCTCTTATTGATCTTCTACAATCTCAGGAACCCTCACTATAAAATGTAATCCCCTCTCAGACTAACTCTTAACTCTTGTCTTCCTACTACTATAATCATCTTTGACCACTATCTGCTTGTTTTTCTATTATACTCACAGAAACCTGTTTAGCATAACTGGAAGCTGACTTAAAAACAAGTGCATTCTTAATGTTAGTGTTTGTTGAGCTGTATTGCAAAATAAGGTGTGTATAAATATGCTTATTATGTTTATTATTAATCTTAAATATTGTTGATCATAACTGGAAGCTGATTTAAAAACAAGTGCATTCTTAATGTGTTTGTTGAGCTGTATTGCAAAATAAGGTGTGCATAAGTATGCTTATTATATTTATTATTAATCTTAAATAATGTAGAACATTACCTACAGTATACATCTATCACCTCTTTATAATAATTTGGAGCTTTTCTCCCCGGGCCTCCGCTGTAAATGGACTCACGTCCAGTCAGGCTATCCCGATTAATAAATGTAAAATAAAATAAATAAAAATAAAATAAATCTCAGAATGTTACAAACTAAGCGTTGGTCTCACAATGTTACAAAGTATGCCATGGTCTTAGAATATTGCAAAGTATGCCATGATCTCAGAATGTTACAAAGTATGTCATGATCTCAGAATGTTACAAAGTATGCCATGATCTCAGAATATTACAAAGTAAGCCTTAGTCTCAGAATGTTACAAAGTATGCCATTTTATTTATTTTATTTTATTTTTATTTTTTTATTTTTTTTTTTTTTTATTTTACATTTGTTGACCGGGATAGTCCGACTGGATGCATGTCCATTTTCAGCGGAGGCCCGGGGAAAAAAGCTCCAAGGGTAAGCAGATACAGCATTACATAATACCAGCATTACATATTACAAACAGACTATTTACAGAGATTACATAAGTAAGCAAGTTAAACAAGTTCCACAGGTTAGAGTTAATCCCGAGTGTAAATCAGGATTAAATTAAATTACACAGTAAACTGGTTAACAGATTTTTACACATTCGAGTTAGCCAGGCTTGATACACTGACATAGCCAGTTAAGTGACAAATGTTGTTTGAGTCTAGTGTTAAATTGACCTAAGGTGGAAAGTAAGGTAATATCAGCTGGAAGAGAGGTCCAGGATCTACTTACAGAGTTTGCAAAGAGAGAATCACCGGCTGTGTTATTAATTTTGCTAGTCTGAATTAGTAGTTTGTTAGAGGATCGAAGCGGTCTAGGATTGTTATAGGGGGTGATAATATTTTTAAGTGCAGGAGTATTATCCGGATTATAGAGGATTTTATAAGCCATAATCAGTTGGTTATACTGGATTAGGCTGGGTAGTTCAAGCCACCCAAGCTGATTTAGATTGATGCAATGATGTGTCCTAAAAGGCAGCCCAGTGGCAAACCTGGCAATGTGGTTGTAGCAAATTGAGAGTTTGTTAAGGACAGTCTTGTTCAAATTCGAGAGTAGAGGGGATGCATACAGAAGGGTTGAAAGAAGGTGAGAGCGAGCTATGGCAATTTTAGCTGGAGGGGTTAGGAAGGCTTTTATTCTGTAAAGTGACCCTAGTTTTTTATTGATGGTTTTGATAGTTTGGTTAACATGTAGGTCAAATTTGAGATTATTGTCTATGATGACACCTAATAGTTTTGTAGATGGATCAGGGGAGATTATTGTGCCATCATTTGATTTTATGGTAAAGGTGAAAGCGGTAGACCTACGTGTTGGTGAAAATAACAGCATTTTAGTTTTTTTGGGATTTAGGATCAGATGATGTTCAGAAAGCCAGTTTTCTATTGTATTAAAGGTGGTCTGGGTAGCTGACCATAACTCTACTGGAGATGTGGCTGAGCAAATCAGAGTAGAGTCATCAGCATATTGGATACAGCTGACTTTTGGGATGACAGTATAAAGGTCGTTAATGAAAATGGAGAACAGCAAGGGCCCTAGTATAGAGCCTTGTGCTACTCCGAGGGTGTTAGGTAGAAGGTTAGAGAGTTTGTTCTGCCAGAGGACAGCCTGCTGTCGACCATTCAGGTAGGATTGAAACCATTGGAGGGCTCCAGTATCTAGACAGAATGTTTGCAGGGTGTGGATTAAAAGTTGGTGATCAACCATATCGAATGCCATGGAAAGATCCAAAAAGAGGGCTGAGGATATATAATTATTGTTGCTATTATGGTTTATGGTGTTAGTAAAGGCTAGGAGGGCTGAAGTAGTGCTGTGATGAGGACGGAAGCCATGCTGAGTGTCTGCCATAAGGCGATTTTGGATTAGGTGGTGTATGAATTGTCTATGAATACATTTTTCCATAATCTTTGCAAGTGGAGAGAGTATGGCTATTGGCCTATAATTGGAGAATTCAGTAGAGCTGCCTCCTTTGTGAAGTGGGATTACATAGGATATTTTCCAGCTGGTGGGAATTTTAGCTTCTACTATGGTTCGATTGATTAGTATTGAGACGGGGTAAGCAATAGCATCAGCTGATTTTTGTAGGTACTCGGCAGGGAGTTGATCAGCAGAAAGTATAGTGGGTTTTAATTTTTTGATCAAGGTACGGATAAGTGAAGTGGCGACTGGTTGGAAGCTGAACGCAAGTAGGTTTCTCGGGGTGCTACTTTCATCTTGGTCTCAGAATGTTAGAAAGTATGCCATGATCTCAGAATGTTACAAAGTAAGCCTTGATCTCAGAATGTTACAAAGTATGTCACGATCTCAGAATGTTGCAAACTATGCCATGATCTCAGAATGTTACAAAGTATGTCATGATCTCAGAATGTTACAAAGTACGTCTTGATCTCAGAATGTTACAAAGTAAGCCTTGGTCTCAGAATGTTACAAAGTATGCCATGATCTCAGAATGTTACAAAGTATGTCATGATCTCAGAATGTTACAAAGTATGCCATGATCTCAAAATGTTACAAAGTACGTCTTGATCTCAGAATGTTACAAAGTAAGCCTTGGTCTCAGAATGTTACAAAGTATGCCATGATCTCAGAATGTTACAAAGTATGCCACGATCTCAGAATGTTACAAAGTACGCCATGGTCTCAGAATGTTACAAAGTATGCCACAGTCTCAGAATGTTACAAAGTATGGCATGATCTCAGAATGTTACAAAGTAAGCCACGATCTCAGAATGTTACAAAGTATGGCATGATCTCAGAATGTTACAAAGTAAGCCTTGGTCTCAGAATGTTACAAAGTATGCCATGATCTCAGAATGTTAGAAAGTATGCCATAATCTCAGAATCTTACAAAGTACGTAATGATCTCAGAACATTACAAAGTATCTCATGATCTCAGAATGTTACAATGTATGCCATTATCTCAGAATGTTACAAAGTACGTCATGATCTCAGAAAGTTACAAGTACGCTATGATCTCAGAATGTTACAAAGTATGCCATGATCTCAGAATGTTACAAGTATGCCATGATCTCAGAATGTTGAAAAGTAAGCCATGATCTCAGAATGTTACAAAGTATGCCATGATCTCAGAATCTTACAAAGTACGTAATGATCTCAGAATGTTACAAAGTATATGATTATCTCAGAATGTTACAATGTATGCCATGATCTCAGAATGTTACAAAGTATGCCATGATTTCAAAATGTTACAAAGTATGTCATGATCTCAGTACGCCATGATCTCAGAATGTTACAACGTACATCATGATCTCAGAATGTTACAAGTATGCCATGATCTCAGAATGTTTCAAAGTAAGCCTTGGTCTCAGAATGTTACAAAGTATGCCATGATCTCAGAATGTTGCAAAGTAAGCCATGGACTCAGAATGTTACAAAGTATGCCATAATCTCAGAATGTTACAAAGTATGTCATGGTCTCAGAATGTTGCAAAGTATGCCATGATGTCAGAATGTTACAAAGTATGCCATGATCTCAGAATGTTACAAAGTATGCCATGATTTCAGAATGTTACAAAGTATGCCATGATGTCAGAATGCTACAAAGTAAGCCATGGTCTCAGAATGTTACAAGTATGCCATGATCTCAGAATGTTACAAAGTAAGCCATGGTCTCAGAATATTACAAAGTATGTCATGATCTTAGAATGTTACAAAGTATCAGCCATGATCTCAGAATGTTACAAAGTATGCTATGGTCTCAGAATGTTACAAAGTACACCATGATCTCAGAATGTTACAAAGTATGCCATGATCTCAGAATGTTACAAAGTATGCCATGATCTCAGAATGTTACAAAGTAAGCCATGGTCTCAGAATATTACAAAGTATGCCATGGACTCAGAATGTTACAAAGTATGCCATGGTCTCAGAATGTTACAAAGTATCAGCCATGATCTCAGAATGTTACAAAGTATGCTATGGTCTCAGAATGTTACAAAGTACGCCATGATCTCAGAATGTTACAAAGTACGCCATGATCTCAGAATGTTACAAAGTATCCCATGATCTCAGAATGTTACAAAGTATGCCATGATCTCAGAATGTTATAAAGTACGCCATGATCTCAGAATGTTACAAAGTATGCCATGATCTCAGAATGTTACAAAGTAAGCCTTGGTCTCAGAATGTTACAAAGTATGCCATGGTCTCAGAATGTTACAAAGTATGCCATGATCTCAGAATGTTACAAAGTAAGCCTTGGTCTCAGAATGTTACAAAGTATGCCATGATCTCAGAATGTTACAAAGTATGCCATGATCTCAGAATGTTACAAAGTATGCCATGATCTCAGAATGTTACAAAGTAAGCCTTGGTCTCAGAATGTTACAAAGTATGCCATGATCTCAGAATGTTACAAAGTAAGCCTTGGTCTCAGAATGTTACAAAGTATGCCATGGTCTCAGAATGTTACAAAGTATCAGCCATGATCTCAGACTGTTACAAGTATGCCATGATTTCAGAATGTTACAAAGTATGCCATGATGTCAGAATGCTACAAAGTAAGCCATGGTCTCAGAATGTTACAAGTATGCCATGATCTCAGAATGTTGCAAAGTATGCCATGATCTCAGAATGTTACAAAGTAAGCCATGGTCTCAGAATATTACAAAGTATGCCATAATCTTAGAATGTTACAAAGTATCAGCCATGATCTCAGAATGTTTCAAAGTATGCCATGATCTCAGAATGTTACAAAGTACACCATGATCTCAGAATATTACAAAGTATGCCATGGTCTCAGAATGTTACAAAGTATCAGCCATGATCTCAGAATGTTACAAAGTATGCTATGGTCTCAGAATGTTACAAAGTACGCCATGATCTCAGAATGTTACAAAGTACGCCATGATCTCAGAATGTTACAAAGTACGCCATGATCTCAGAATGTTGCAAAGTACGCCATGATCTCAGAATATTACAAAGTACGCCATGATCTCAGAATGTTCCAAAGTATGCCATGATCTCAGAATGTTCCAAAGTATGCCATGATCTCAGAATGTTACAAAGTATGCCATGATCTCAGAATGTTACAAAGTATGCCATGATCTCAGAATGTTACAAAGTATCTTTTGTGTATTTCTAGCCCCAGAGTCTTTACATCTTATTGCTGCTGCTGTTTCACAGACAGCCCAGAAATACTGACAGCCAGAAAGAAAATGGACATAGTCAATCATCAGGTCCCGGAAAAATCTGGTGTCATTGTGTAGCTTTGTATGCTACAAGGTAGAGCACACCAATACTGATTTGTACATTCATTTCAGTCCATCCATGCAAATAAGTCACAGCAAATTTCTGTAGTGACTCTGTGAACAGCTGCACCTCTCCATGGAGGCAATTGCCCCTCTTAGATCAGAACAATACCAAGGGGACTTAAATCCTCTGCATTGTCCATGTGTATCCTTATTATCCCAGAATACTGACTAATGGTGGTGCAGAAAAGCATTCGGCATTCATGGTCCATCTGTCTGGGATCAAAGCTGTTTTTATTAGATCCCTATCTGCTGTAAGACAGTTTACTTCTACTTCTAAATAGAACCTTTTAAAATGGTAAAAATCTGTACATTTGGGTGACATCACATAAGTACTTGTATGTCTTCATGTTTTGCTGAATCAACTGCTTTTTTCCTGTTTATACTGTGATATTTATTACAGTATCTTGTCAATAGCTCCCCGATCATATGACAAAGTATTTAATCCATGCATCTACACTACATTATAGTACTGAATTCACTTTAATGTAGGCAACAAATATGTGTGCATTTTATTTCTTATTTTTGTTGTAACTAGGTTGTGGCTGAAAAAAATACCAGTATGGTGCATTCCACTTATATACTCAAAACTGCCATAAGAAATAACAGATAAGACATCAAAATTAGGACTGATGCCTTGTTGATGTCTGTATTAGAAGGAAACTTTCTCAAACAAGCGTCGCTACTCAGTTTACCTTCTACTGCCATGGCTGATTTCCAGATTATGTACATAGGATCATAGGAGGTTACTAGGCTATTGACCTGGAGGTCATTTCAAGCCTAGTCATTTTATCCCAATGTAATACCATAGATACTCTAGTCAATACCCAGGATTGTATTCAGCAATGACTGCCCATGTCCAGGAAGGTTGTGGGCACTATCCCCAGTAAGAATTTATGGTGACCCATCCACTCATCCAGGTTCCTTTTGAACAGAGTTATAGAGGTGCTCTGCTTCACTTGAATTGACAGGGTTCCTATCATGTACTCAAACTTTTACAAGTTCGAACCTCATATGGTCTAGATCATACGTCTGAATTTGTAAAAGTTCGAGCATTTTAATGGAAATCTCCATAAGCGGAGTTTTCCATTTTGTTCTATGGGGTGTGATCTTGGAGTTGGTATATTTAAGTAGCGGGGGCTGTGAGGGGTGCAGGTGGGCTTGCCCCCCTGCTTAAAACAGTTTATTTTGTTTTCCGTTGTTTTTTTTATCCACAGTTAAAGTTTTGTAAATTCGAACAAAATGGTTCGAGCATTATGTGTTCGAAGTTATAAGACTTCAACTATGTGATATAGACCCAAACTGGCAGCCTATTTCTAATATGCAGCAGTTGCTGGGAGACAAATCTATCCCTTCAGCACATCCTATTCAAGTTGTAGGCCATATTTAGGTTCGTGGAGCAGGTAGCTCTAGTCCTATTTGATTTACGGATGTGCAGCAAGTTCATTAGTTTTGAGTTGGAGATTGCTGTGTAAGCCAGGCATAAATCTCCCCTAAGAAGCCTATGCAATACTGTGTATAGTGATAGGGACTTTAGTCAGTCCGTGTAAGGCACGTGCTAGAGTCACTTGATCTTTTTTGTTATAAACCTCTGAGGTCTCTCCAATTGCTGCAGGTGGATTGTACAGTACATGCCAAAATGGGTGTTATACTCAATTATGGGCCTGACTAGTGACAAGTATAGAGGAGTTATAACCTCATTTGGTCTAGAATTTATGTCTTTGCTAATCAAGTGTGCTACATAGAAAGCCTTCCTTACTACAGTAGACACAGTGGTCACATTTAGTACAAAACGGTGTTATTCCTCTTGAAGAGTATACATATAAGGGTGGGTTTCAATGGTTAAGGGTAAATAAAACTGAAATCAGACCAGTTTATTAATGTATCTATTTGTTTGTCTGTTTGTTTAATTATTTACTGGGGAAGGGTACTGAACCTAACAGGCCTTTTTCAGACCAAGTCTGGACTGGAGTAATTTTACAAGTTAGAATTGCATGCTAAAATAAAATACAGGCAAACTGGGTACAGATAACAAATATTCTAAAAAGGTTAAAAAAGTTTAAATTTGACACTTAAAATAGACTCGTAGTGGCCATTTCAGCCCATTGTACAGCATTAGATTAACAGAGTAGATTTTACCAGGTTACTAATGATCTGGTCTCATGTCCATCATTGTGCAGCATTAGATCACCAGAGTAGATTTTACCAGGTTACTAATGATCTGGTCTCATATCTGTGCATGGCTTGCTGCTTCCATGTAGAACATTTCCTGTTTAAATGATGATCTAATGAATTTCAGAACAGCTGAGCCTTGCGTCACTTGTCATAGAGGCTGCCTTTCACTGTCACACTTGTTAAACTTGTCTAGTTTGCTTAAATTGCACTATCTTGAGCAGAGCTTTCCAACAGTACTTTTATCTTTTAAATGGAATATCTGAATATTTCGGGCAAGTCAGGCTCAAATACCCCCAGAGAAAAGCTGCATTGTTTAGACTCAGTCCAGTTCAGTTACCTTAAAGGTCAGACTCACTTCACAAAGAAAGGTAGTAGTAGAAACATGCGGTCACCTCAGAAGGCATCAGCCCTGAGTATGGTAGCTGTAAGAATGGATAGTCACTTAATAAGACATCACATCTGCCTTCATAAAGCTCGCAGTAATTAGAGTGTACCCCAAAGTGAGTAACTCCATATACTGGTGTGCTTTCCTGACAGGGCCCTAACCATTCACAATATCTTTATTTGTTTATTGGTTTGCTGCCAAGTTAATTCCCCTGCACTTATCACAGAATTTATTTTGGGGGGGGGGGGGTTCAGGTGCCCCAGTGAGCTTCTTAGTATCACACAAATAAGGAGTAACAGGGTTCAAACCTCTCCGCTGTCTGCATGTTTGCAGTCTGACACCTTAACAGCTATAGAGAGTCGTAGCCTAAATAACAATGCTAAAATAACAGCTCCCGTGCAAGGAATAAGCAAAGAAAAGACAAAAAGATATACAAAAAAAAACTAAAAAAGTATTATCAAACTTACAAAGAAAAAAGGTCTTCCTGCTAAAAGCTTGCCAGTTTTTAACTAAGAATTAAATCTTTATATAGAAGTTGTGTCTTTGCTGTGCTTTTCTGTCATGCTTAAAACGGAACAGGTGGTTTCAGGTGCTAAGTGTTTTTTGTTTTTTTATTTTTTTTTATTCTACAGCATTACAGAAGAACTTTAGACTCTGATCTTTGCTGATAAGCAGTCTGAGCATTAGATCAACTTCCCTTCTTTCCCAGCTGCTGTGAATCATTGTGGTCTCTGCTGGTTGTTCAGAATGAAGGAACCAGTTATAGAATTTGCTCAGTGGATAGCTATAATGTAAATTCAGCCCAAGCGTGGGGAGTTCATGTGAAAGGCAGTGGCACCTTAATCTGTTTTTTTTTTAATGAAAAGACTTTCTTACAGACTCTTACCTTTTATAGTTCCAGTAGGTATGCCTGTGACATGAAACTCTGAGAAACTGGGATCATAAAATAATAAATTATCATAAAGAATACATTGCACACAGCCAGGCATTTATGTAGATTGCAAAGTCTTAATATCAACAGAAATGCTAGAGAAAGAACAGGGTTTTCCAGCCCTTTAGGGAAACATTATCGTGCCATAGTGTCTGTTTTTATTTAAAGGGACAGCTGCCAGGCAGAATTTCACTCCACACTTTCAGACCACTCCCGCTCTCTTTCACTGCAATTGGCACTGCGTTATTCAATTTATAATGTATATAACAAATCACACATAACTCACTAAGCAAAGCAAAAGAAGAACAATTTATGTTTTGGTTACTGAAGAAGAATGGTCAGCTGTACGACTTAATATTAAAGAAAGCACATAGTTTCTAAAATCTGCACAAATGCCATGAAAGATAACATATTAGCAATATTATCCACAGTACTACAATGTGAAATCCTACACTAGTAATGCCATTAGTACCACAATAAAATACTGCACTGATGGTAGCGCTAACAGAAGTAACAGAATAAAAAATATTACATGAACGGTGCCAATAAAAGCGGTAACAGAAAGAAAAATACTACACTGTTAGTACTACTGCTCCTTGTAGTACTTATCCAAAAATGCTACACTGTTAGTACTGATACTTGTAGTACTTATCCCAAAATACTACACTACTACTACTGCTTCTTGTAGTACTTATCCCAAAATACTGCACTGTTAGTACTATTTGTAGTACTTATCCCAAAATACTACACTTAGTACTACTGATACTTGTAGTACTTATCCCAAATACGCCATCAGTACTACTGATACTTGTAGTACTTATCCCAAAATACTACACTGTTAGTACTACTGATACTTGTAGTACTTATCCCAAAACACTACACTGTTAGTACTACTGATACGTGTAGTACTTATTCCAAAATACTACACTGTTAGTACTACTGATACTTGTACTTATCCCAAAATACTATACTGTTAGTACTACTGATACTTGTAGTACTCATCCCACCACCTTAATAAGTGTGTTGGAAGAAGACAGCAGATACCAGGTATGTAATAGCAGTGACAGTCCAGTAGGGCAGGTGTTCTGGTATTGCTGAAAGACTGGTACCAGATCCTAACAGTTTAGCCTTAAATGCATCCTTTGAAGCTCAGTTTTTGTCACTCACAGAATTTTACTATGATGCTTACAGTGAAAATGTAAACTAAGGGACTGAACAACACTCCCAATGCCAACTGTCACTAAAGTAATTAATTATTTATATTTGTATTTGATTTGTCTGTTCCTTGAAGTTGTTCTAGAGAACAATGTTTTTATGTTTGATCAAACAGCCTATCAGTGTGATGGCGTAGCTATGGGCACTTCTTGTGTCAATAGCTACGTGAACATGTTTTTTGCCCATTGGTAGGAGGAAAAGCTTTTTATGATGGATGAGTTTAAGTTATACATCCCCTTTTATCGTTGACTTGTGGACGATGTTTTCTTTTTATCGGCAGGTGATCTTGACAGAATGCAGGCATTTATTTTTGAAATGAACAACATGACTGAGTTTCTACGGTTTGCCATGACCTTTTCTTTAAGTAGGATTGAATATCTTGATATATATGTGGCGAGATTAGAAGATGGTCTTATTAATACTTGAGTCTTTAGGAAAAAGTGTTATAGGAACACCCTACTTCAAAGACAGAGCATGCATCCCCAGTATATTTTCAGAAACATAACTAAAGGACAGGGAATGCGAGCTTCTCGCTTGAATGCATCAGACATAGGCTATGAGAATGAACTCAATACTTTAAAAGAGAGATTACTGAAACGGGGTTATAATAATGCAGAGGTTAGTGAAGGCTTGTGTTATATCAACTGACAAGAGAGAGACAGCCCCTATTTTTCTCATCCCAGAGAACTTAATATAGCTCGGCCTATTGAAATTTCATCCCCAGAGATTAAGATTCCAATGTACTTCACTTCAGACAATAGAATGCTTTTTGATGTTATCAATAAACATTGGGGAATACTTACCACGGACTCTGATATTAAAGAGATTGTGGGAGATAGACCCAAATTTAGTTTTTTTTCAAATAGAAATTTTCTTGATTTTAACATATATATATATATATATTTCCCCCTATCACAACAATAAACGGATTAATCCTGAGCAGTAAAACAGAAGAGATCAAAAACATAACCTATAATACACTATATACATATGTGCTGATAAGAACAGAAAAAAATACTGCAAAAAAGATCTCTAAATGCAGAGATAGTTAGAAAATGATGGATAAAACATACACACACTGCAATTCACCATGATCAATATTCAGATTTCAGGAGAAAAGGGGAAAATTAAATATTGAACACAAAATTGCCGTTTTTAAATAGAATACGGGCAATAGGGAGGGAACAAAGGGGTTAAAGGGTCTATAGGTGGGCAGGGATAAGTGCTAATAAGGATACAGAGCAAATCATTGTTAATCGTCAGTCAGGAGTACAAATATAAAGTTCCAGAATTTCTGATATAAAGTCCGTGTACGAGGGTTAGTTAGTAACAGTTTCTGAGAAGTAATGTATTTGATAGCCAAGTCCTTAAAACCCCTCCAGGACAACTTGGAGCAATCTAGCCAGTGTTTAGTAATATAGAATTTGACCAAAAGGCAGAGTGTAATTAGGGTATGGAGTTTGAGTTTTGGTATGTTAAGGCTGGTAACATGTAGTAATGCCATTTCCCATGATAAGGTTGATTTGTGGTAGCCCATTTTGTCAAGTGTTACCTTGAGCAAGCACCAGATACGGTGGGAGTATCTACTGAACCACAAAATATGAATAATATCTGCATGTGGATAAGAGCAGCAGGAACATGCAGTGGATACATCTGAATCAAATTTGTTTAAGTGGACTGGAGTGAAATATAAATTGTTTGTAATCATAAATGGTGTATAGGTAAGTTTTTTTAAGGTTGAGAAAAGAAGGGTAGAATTAATAGCTAAAAGTTTCTGCTCCATCGAGAAGTTAGTCTCTTGATGATCCCAGTAATCTGCAAAAATTATTTTTTCCCTGATCTAGAATTGAAGAAAAGGTTTTGTAAGCCATGGACAACATATTTTTCTTGCTGACTAAGTTCTGTAATAGTACTAGAACACTGGAACACAACACAGGCAGTCCAACTGTGTAAATATCTTTTTTTAATTCTGGTACCTCGGCCTTCGCCTTCTCAAGGAATACATTTGTGAAACCAAACAACACCCCTTTTATAACACATCCATGTTATTTACATACATAATTGATTCAATAAAACCATTTGTGTTTTTGAAAAAACATTGTTTAAGCAACTGGAACATGAATATGGAAAGTTTGCTAGGGGTGGAAAAATGTATAATTTAAATAAGGACGAGTGGAGGGCTTTAACAGAATTGAAAGAGTCCAATGAGCACTATGTGTACACCCAAGCAGATAAAGGGGGTAATTGGGTAATTTTGCCCAGGGAAAAGTATAATTCTGTTGCTTTGGGATTATTAAATGATGTTAGAACTTATACTAAGTTGACTTCCAATATGACCAAAGTGTACAATTCCTTGCTGTTAGAGATCTTAGAGAGGGGCGAAAGGTTGGGTTTCTTCACATCGGCTGATGTAAGGAGGTTACACATTAAAAATCCAAGGAATGCTAGATTTTTTATCATTCCTAAAGTTCATAAGGATGTGAGGAACCCCCCAGGTCACCCCATTGTTTCAGGCAAGGGTGCGTATTTGCAGAATATTGGGATTTTTCTAGATTCTGTGTTAAAGTGCCACTTGCATAGAGTACAAGCCCATGTAAAAAATACCAGAGAAATTTGTGGGGAAGTAAAAAACATCATTTGGGAACAGGACTTTTACTGGGCCAGTATGGACGTAAAATCTTTGTACACTAGCATTAATAAGCAATGGGGATTGGAAGCCATTGGCAAAATGTTGGGTGAAGGGCCCAGGGCTAGTTACATTATAAATCTTTTAGAATTTTGTTTAACACACAATTGCTTTGAATTTGAAGGTAGGTTCTTCTTACAAAATGAAGGCACAGCGATGGGGGCACCTTATGCGCCCTCATATGCGATTCTCTTTATGGCTCACTTTGAGAATTCTTTTATTTACACAAGTGATTTTTTCAAAAGCAAGATAGTTAAATATAAGAGATTCATAGATGATCTCTTATTTTTGTGTAGAGGTGACCCGAGGGAGTTTGAAAAATTTGTTTTGGGAATGAAGAAAAATCCATGTGGTTTGGATTTTACATATACAGTAGGTGGAAGGAGCATTCAATATTTGGACATTGAATTGTACGTGGGGTTTGATAATAGGGTACAATATAAACCCTTTCACAAAGTTACAGCAGCTGATAATTTCTTACATACCTCAAGTATGCACAGTGACCATCTCCTAAATTCCTTACCAGTAGGAGAGTTCAAACGTATTGGCACTAACACTTCTGAACTTGCAAGAATTGGGGTGGAGTTTGATACAATTGAGAAAAAACTCATGGAAAGAGGTTATTCTAAGGTAAAAATTGAATCAGCTAGAATAAAAGTAGAACATGAATTGGGGGTAAGGAATTTTGATAGGAGTGAACACCCACCTACGATTGTGTGTCAGAATGGCCAGATGAAAAATGTTGAGGTGGAAGGAGCAAAAGAAAAAATATTTTTTGTTACCAAATATTCGCTTTTTTCTTGTATTTTGAGGGAAACAGTATCAAAGTTATGGCCTATCGTTTCTGGAGATGAGAAGGTGGGGAGACTTTTTCCAAGCACTGTTACTTTTTCTTATGGCAGATATCCCAATCTAAAAGAAATACTAAACACCAGAAATACTTTGAGGGGCAACATCAAGAGGGAAACATTTAGATGTGGCAATTGCAAAGTATGTACTAAAGTCAGAAGTTTAGATGGAACAAAAATCTATAATTTAAACTATAAGGCTTTAGAATATTTTGATTGTAATTCATCAGGGGTAGTTTATATTATAGGTTGTGGTTGTGCCAAACAGAAATGGTATATTGGTCAAACCAGTAGAAAGGTCAAACTTAGAATTTTAGAGCATTTGGGGGATATCAAGCATAAAAGATTAGATAGTCCGGTGGCCAAGCACTTTTGGGAGCAGCACAAAGGGGTTCCTGAAAGGTTCATCTTTTGTGTGTTGGGGAAACCTAAGAATTTGTGTGATGATGCAGGTTTTCATATCAAATTATTGGAAATGGAGTCTAGATTTATTCTGAATTATAAAACTCTCTTTCCGAATGGGATGAATATGGAAGTTTGATAAAAACTTCTTCATATGAAAAAATTTTTTCACAAGGGAAATTTAGCAGTACATTCACATGAAGTAATGATTGTGCTTATTTAGGGAATTTATTGAACATAATTATTTTACATATTTTTGTAACTAAAGTTTTATGAAAGACAAGTGATGGTAATGTATTTTTGTACAATATATTTTTTAAAAGCAAGAAGTCTGGGATTTCTAAGGTGAAGTTAGAAGTACACAGTAAAAACGTTCATAGGTACAAGGTTGTTCATTTAGAGTAATTAGGAAATGCTGGTTAATGGTTTTATTGAATCAATTATGTATGTAAATAACATGGATGTGTTATAAAAGGGGTGTTGTTTGGTTTCACAAATGTATTCCTTGAGAAGGCGAAGGCCGAGGTACCAGAATTAAAAAAAGATATTTACACAGTTGGACTGCCTGTGTTGTGTTCCAGTGTTCTAGTATTTGTATAGTGGAGAGTGTTTTTTAAGTTCTGTAATAGGTTGGCCACTAGGCTATGATCAGAGTCAATGCTGGGATATCTGTGGAGTACTGATAGAAGGAGCTCCCTTATTTGCCTCAAAATAATGGTATATTTTTTAGGTAAATTTAAAGTGATTTGAAGGTCTGTTAGGGAATGATGGCTGTGTTTATGAATATCCCATAGAATGAATCCTTGATTAAAGGGTAGTTAATCAAACTAATCATTTTACAGTTCGGGTTAAGATGGATTGGCTGAAAGAGGAGAAGTGCATTCCCTAGATTCAGGGATTGGAATAACTCCTGAAAAGTTTTTATTATATCTTTTAAGGAATGATGAAGTTTTAGTTCCTTAAGGTTTGATTTGCTTAAAAAAGGAAGAAAATTTAGGTTTAAAAATAAAGCCAACTTGAAGAGAATTCTGAGCCAACCCAATGATAGAAACAATTCAGGGAATGCACAGGTCATGGGCACTATTCCTTGTGGACAATGCAATTACTGTGACAGCATAGATTCGAATGGGAAATTTGTGCATCCAGATACAGGACAAGAGTTTAGATTCCCCATTATGGCCAACTGTAATACTTCACATGTGGTCTACTTAGCTGTCTGTGACCTCTGCAGTTCATTTTATGTTGGAAAAACAAACAGGCTATTTAAAAACTGGATAAGGGAACATCTGTATGCCATTAGGGTAAAATTATGCACTAATGCATTAGTGAAGCATGTTATGGCTAGTGGAGATGATCACCACTTTAGATTTATGGCCGTTGATGTTATACTGCCCATGGCCCGTGAGGGAGATATAAGAAATGGCACAGAAAAAAGGGAGACATGCTGGATTTTAAGGTTAAGAGCAGATACGGGCAGAGATCTCAGTGAGAGGGCTTCCTTGAGACCCATCTTGAAGTCCAGGAGATTAATTGTCAACTAGATCCATTATATTTTTGCCTAGAGACATTACCATTCTGAATTTAGGTTACTGTTTGATATACATGAGTTTTTTACATATAGGTTTTTTTCTTAGGATGTAGACATGTATTTTAATATATATATATATATATATATATATATATATATATATATATATATATATATATTAGATCTTTCAGAACTCCTACCAACCTCCCTAGGTGTTCCTCAGGGCTCCATCCTAGGTCCCCTTCTATTTTCCATCTTTATCAACGACCTACACCATGTCACCCCACTATCTACTTGTATTCAATACGCTGACGATACTACCATCATTTGTTCTGCTTCCAACCAAAATGACTTGCACTACCTTACCCAAAAAACTTTTACTACCATAGAGCAATGGTTCTCTAATCACTGCTTACTTCTAAACCCTAAGAAAACTAAACTGCTTCTCTTCCAACCTACACACCAATCCCCCCCTATTAACTTCTCTCTTACATCTAACAATGGCACCCTTATCTCCCCAGACCAAACAACTAAACTCCTAGGCATAACTATTGACAACCAACTCAAATTTGACTTTCATATCAACTCAACCATAAAAACAACTAATAGAAAACTAGGTTCACTTTATAGAATCAAATCCTTCCTTACTACAGAAGCAAGAACTACCATAGCCAGAACGCATCTCATCTCTACACTACTTTATGCTTCCCCTATATACACAAACCTATCCAAATATAACATCAATAAACTTACATCAGCCTATAATAACATTGCCAGATTTGCTACATCCTCCCCATATAAAACACATCACTGCAAAAACCTCCGCCACCTAGGATGGCTAGAGCTACCTCACCTAATTCTATACTATCAGCTCTCTATAGCCCAAAAAGCCCTTCACCACCCTGGCAATACTCCCATGCTCTCCACTCTTATCAAGCCCTATAGCAACCTAAAAAACCTTCGCTCATCTAGCAAAAT